>NW_023425585.1:876877-1075477 GCF_014108245.1 Pipistrellus kuhlii
GTTGGTCTGCCATGGACAAGACAGCAGAATGGCAGCCAGGCTGGCTCTGCCGTGCCCTCCGCCAGGCGAGGCAGTCTCGGCTCCGGGCCGCTCGGCTCGCCCCGCCTCCTGCGCCGCGGCTGCACTGGTGCACTGATTCGCCAGAGGAACCACCTGGGGGGAGGGGCTGGGCTGGGGTTCTGATTCTTCATGCTGGTTCCTCCTCAGACATGCGTGTCCCCACTTTGTAGTAGCATGGCCACCCCTCAGAGTCCCCTCTCCGAGGCAGATGTTTAACCTGCGGCAGCCCTTCTGTGGAGGGAGCCATGGGGAGGGGCCTGTGGGGAGCGGGAGAGGGGGCGGGCCGTGGGGAGAGTGGGGGGAGCCGTGGTGGTTCAGCCAGAACCGGGAGATGTTAACCAGCTGTTACCCCCAGGCAGCCCGGCCTCCACCCCCAGTACCAGCTGCCTCACACCCACAGGGGCCCACCCGGTCCTAACCGTAGTCTCCATTGCAGAGCATTGCAATGATTTCGGACACAGTGGTCGGGGAAGCTAAAGGAACAGGAAGCCTGACAATTAAGTCGCAGCCACCATTTCTGTCACTGAAAGGTGGGAGGAAAGGGGTAAGACGAGCCACGAGGACAAAGAGGCCATCGGCAGGAAGAGCCCGCAGGGGCCAGGGAGGGGCAGAGAGCAGGGGGCCAGCTCCTGTGGGAGACGGACAGGCGGGAGCCTGGAGGTTCCTCCTCGGTCTCTCGGCTGCAGTGTGGCCGGACACGGCTGTGCACAGGCCGCGCTCTGCTCAGGCCGCTCGGTGGCGGGGGAAGGTGAGACCACGACACAGGTACTGTGGCTTCCCAGCCAATGCTCTGGGTACGAGGTGACAGAGTCAGAGCTGGAAGCCCAGACCCAGCGCCGTAGCTGCCTGTGTGGTGCCCCTCACTGGGGCCGGACCCTGCGGGCTGTATGGGGTGCAGAGGCCAGAGGGGCAGCAGGCAGACGGCATCAGAGCCCAGCTCCTCTCCTGCGCTTTCCACTTCCCAGGCGAGCAAGAAAAGCCGCCAAGAGGCGTGGGGGAGGTGGCAGCTCCGGCCGAACGAGGGGCCGGGGCTGGATGGATTGTCTGGAGGCCGTGAGTACAGAGGAGCCAGCGAGGGAGAAGGAAGGGGCCCAGGACAAGGACGGGGAGGAGGGGAGTGCAGAGGAAAGCTCTGAGAAACCAGGGAGCCTGCCCGCTGCCCACCCTCGCCCCCCATCCTGAGACACCGGCAGAGCCGCTGGCTCTGATGCCAGGTTTTCCACGGCTGAAGTGGTGTCTCCATCAAGATTCTGATGGAGCGGCAGAGTCAGTGGTAACCCGGAGCTGAGCAAGCACCTGCTGAGTGCCTGCGCCTGCCACACGGCTCCGCATCACCCCTGTCCACAGTCCCTGTGTGTCCCCCCGTTCCAAAGCACAGGGAGCCCCGGCACCGTCCCTGGAGCAGGAGGCCTCGCGTGCCCCCACGTGCACAGCCTGACAGGCCTGTCTGCTCTGGCCCTCAGACGGAAACACCAGGAGGAAACACCACCAGGCCACGTCCGCTCCAGCCAGGACCACCAGGGCACACGTCTCAGCGGGGCCTCTGTCCGCCCGGCAGGCCTGCAGCAGGATGGCCGAGAGGCACCGGGGTGGAATGCTGCCACTCATCAGCCCGGGGAAGCACGCCTCCCGCACGCTCCTGACCCCTGACCGCGAGGCTCCCGGAGAGCAGGCGGGGGGGGGGCCTGAGCCCGCCAGGAAGCACTTGGAGGACCAGCCATCCGGTGCCTGGAGCGTCCCCATCTCAGCGCGGAAGGAAGTTCCACATCGCGGAACCGGGCCGGGCCAGCCCCGAGGCTGGTGGCCCTCGGTGCAGCGCCCCCTCCACCTGGTGGCCTCGGCAGGCGACTCCTGACTTCCCGGCGGCAGACAGCAAAGGGAGGGAGAGCGAGACTAGCCCCTCGGGACGTCCCAGCGGGAGCCCGGCCAGCCCCTCCCGACAGGGGTCCAGGCACACGGGACCGGCACTCAGCCACCTCCCCGCCGTCTGCCAGGACAGATCGGTGGAGGGTGGCGTCTGCTCGGCATCACCACGCCCCAGCCTCACGGAAGGAACATCAGCACCTCTTTCTGTGCCAAGTCCAAGCCCCGCGCCCTCAGCAGTCCGATCCTCGGGGCCGCCTCCCCAGTTTACAAACCAGACCTTAGGAGAGCACCCCTCGCCCCGCACAAACCCGGCCACCAGGCGCCCTCACTTTTCCCAGACCCCAGGGCACTTCTGCTCAAAGGCAGCCGAGCCTGGCCGGTGTGGCTCAGGGACAGAGCTCAGCCTGCGGACTGAACGGTCCCGGGTTCGATTCCCGTAATGGGCTCCATCCCCAATAGGAGGTGTGCAGGAGGCAGCTGATCAGTGGTTCTGTTTCATCATTGATGTTCCTATCTCTCTCTCCCTCTCCCTTCCTCACAGAAATCAATAAAAGTATTTTTTTTTAAGTAAAAAAAGCCCTAACCAGTTTGGCTCAGTGACTAGAGCATTGGCCTGCAGACTGAAGGGTCCCAGGTTCAATTCCGGTCAAGGGCATGTACCTTGGTTGCAGGCACATCCCCAGTAGGGGGTGTGCAGGAGGCAGCTGATCAATGTTTCTCTCTCATTGATGTTTCTAACTCTCTATCCCTTTCCCTTCATCTCTGTAAAAAAATCAATTATATATATATATATATATATATATATATATATACACACACACACACATATATTAAAGGCAGCTGAGAGGTAATTAAAGGAAAAGAAAGGTACGAAACAGTCCTCTATGGTTCTTTTACCGACGTGTCTCCTTCAACTCTGGCCGAGTGCCGGCTTCACATCTGCCCAGGCCTCAGCCCGAAGCAGGGCGGGCACACAGAGAGCAGGGGGACAGCGCCCCCAGGCAGCGGGCGGCCCTGCACAGGCCCCTCTGGTCCCGGGCCGAGCTCTCCCCAAGTCCAGCCCGGGGCTGCGCTGCAGGGAGAATAAGACTCAGTAGAATCGCACATAAACTGTAACTGTCGCGTGAAGGGCCCCACACGGCGGGCACGGTGCATGCTGTGTCCTGCCCAGGTCACCTCCGGGCCGTCCCCCGCCTGGGCAGCACTGGCCCCTGGACACCCCCTGCAGGCAGCAGCTCCGGTGATGTCACTCTCAGCCCGACTGGCCTCACGGCTCCGCTCGCTCACAGGGCAGCTTGCCCCGGACTCCGGCCTCGGCCCCGCTGTGCTGTGCCGGCCGCACTCCACAGCGCGCCCTGCGACAGTCACACACGGAGCTCGAGGGGACAGTCTGGGGATAATTCATTAATGTGAGAGTTCCCACCTCAAAAGAAATCAGTGTATGATATTCCGTTTTGTGGAAAATTTTAAGCAGCACGAACAGGTCAAACGGCACGTGGCCCGACATGCACCATGTCCGGTGGGAGAGGCCGTGGCCGACCAGAAAGAGGGCGGCCTCGGTGCCACTGCCGGCCGTAAAGGCAGCTGCCCTCCCCGATCCCACAGAGTCAGCCTGGATGGAGACAGTAATGGCCAGGGGACCGAGAAGCCTGCCTGCCCCCCGCACAGACCTGCAGGGCCCCCGGGGAGGCAGAAGGCGAACGCCAGCTCCCCAGAGAGCAGGGCCCTGCGGTCACAGCCACAGTCCGGCTTCCAACCCCTTCCTCCGGTCCCCCAGCCCGGAACCCCCGGACGGGGAGAGAATGAGGACTTCCTCTCCGTGTGGGGAGCGTGTCCTTCCCGCGCGGAGCAGAGTCAAACCCCTCAGCAGGCGCTCGCCTGCGCACTGTCCCCACGGCTGCGGCCTGACCCCCACCAGCTGTCACTCAGCCGGCGGCCGCGGCCACGAGGACGTAAAACCAGAGCCACCGCAGTCTGAGAGCTAACGCACACGTGGACAGACCACGCTCCAGCGAGCGCCCACGCAGCGCGAGGGGGCACAGGGCACACCCTGAGCTCGGTGCGGCTCCCAGGAGACGGGGCTGGGGCCGGGCGGCTGTGGGGCTGGCACCTGAGCGGCCAGAAGGCCGAGCCTCGCTCTGGCCGCTCAGCCACGCACGTCCTCGCCTGCGACCTCAGGGCCTGCGGAGCAGACTGTCCCAGGTTTCCAGGGCAGCTTGGTGCATGGTGGGAGGAGGGACAAGAGCCAGCCCAGTGAGGTGAGAAGGACCAGAACCTGAGCCACAAAACCAGGGATGGGACGCAGACACCTGAGAGGCAGTGGTCAGATGCAGCCAATCAGAGGGAGACTTCCTCTGACCGGTCATCCTCCCCCACCCGCAGCCGCTGAGCTGCTAGGATGCACTCCTGCGTTGTTTAATTAGCACAGATGCCGTCTCGGCGGCTGTCACCTGTGCTTTACCCCATTTAATTGGATTCCTAAGGCGTCCTAACTGAATTCATGTTCTCTCCCCAGGGGAATAAGTACAATTTTCTGACAATGTCTTTCCGTCCTTCCCTCCTCTGTCCAGCTCATCTGACCTCAGCTCATGGGGCAGGAACCAGACCGACTCTTTGTTCCGCTTCCCTCGGCGAATGCCAGCACTCCCAGCCACGAAGTAGCCAAGAAGAGCCACCAGGACAGGCTTCCCGTGCCGAGGAGGCGGGGCAACGAAGGAACGCTGACGTGAGGGAGCGCCTCCTCCGTGCGACGGAGCCCCCAGAGCCCCCGGGTGTATGTGACGTCCAGCCAAATGCCGACGACCAGCCACAGCAGCCGCTAATGACACGCGTCACCGGAAGCTAAAGCCCGGCAGGTTATCGTTCACACAAAGCGATGGAAGAAGCAACAATAACCTGTACTGCTGCCAGCTTATAAAAAGGGAGATTAGTCTAAAACCGAGTCCATACAAAACATCGCACTTCCAGAACAACGCCCGGAGGGAATGCTGGACCCCAAGCGAGACTTTCAGGAAAACCACAGCCGCCTCCGGCGCCGGCCCAGAGGGAACAGGCCGGTGGAGCCCCCGGAATCGGTTCTTTCCTAGGAGGCGTGGCTGCAGCTGACGGGTCCGGGAGCGGAGCGAGAGGTCTGTGTGGCACATGAGGACATCAACAAACGAGAGCACGGCGAGCAGGCCTGCCTTCGCCATCAGCGCCGTCCGCGCTAAGCGCAGGCAGCGAGGACGCAGAGGCAGCGGCAGCAGTGAGCAGGCTGGGGCTGACCTCGGAGCTGAGGCGGGGGCCTGGGTCTCCGCCAAGGTCATGACAGCCCGTCACCGTGGCCACTCCCATCGCTGGTATTGTTGACATCGACGTTTCCACCTGGGGCCGGTCTGAGGACGCCACAGAGGAAACGCAGGAAAGGCCACGGCGGAGGGAACAGCCAAAGCAAACAGGAGCCGCCCAGCAGGAGAGCGGACGGGCGAGAGGACCGTGCCAGGAAGCAGGCTGCACGGACGTGTCTGGGACCTGCATCCGGCCGGGGTGTCGGTGTGCAGGGGACGCTCCGGTCCCGGCCCGGCCTCCAGGCATCTTCCCGCGTCCGCTTCAGAGCACCTCACTCACCAGACCCCCTCCGAGCTGAGACGCTGAACAACTACCAAAGTAAGAACCGTGGCCCTGCTCTCACCCGACCAGACAGTGCTGCCGAAGGCGGGTCTGCCCGTGACCCTGAAGCTGCTGCTTCTCCACCCAGGCCACGTGCTCCGCTCCGGTGGAGGCGGACGGGCTGCTCCGGCCACCCAATCTCCCCGTCTCCCCTCAGGAGTGTCCCGGGGGCCCAGCCGGAGCCGCGTGAGCGGCCGCTCGCCAGGGGGTGCACTTTCCCAGTCCCGGCGTCACTTTCCCGGAAGGAGCAGCCCTCGGGCGCTGCGCCCAGGACCCGCCCTTCACTCCCCAGCCCTGCCCGTGACCCGGCGCCGGCCCTGCATGCACGCCTGGGCCAGCGTGACGACACACACGTGCCACTGCCACCAAATCCGCTCTCTCCGTGGTCACACGGACGGCGTGGGCAGCTGCCCGTTTCCAAAGCATTTTCCCACGTTCCTCACCCGGTGCCGGTAACGACCCACCACACGAGCAGACAGCACCGCGGCCCGTTTCCCCGCTGAGACCGAGGCACCCCGCCCGGCCGCCGGCAGGTGCACAGAGCAGCGTGGCTCAGGCCGGCCCCGGGGCTGGCACGGAGCCCGGGCGCCCCTGGAAGGCGGTGCCACTGAGGCTCACAGCTGCTAAGTCACATCAACCCACCTCCCCGGAGTGTCCCCAGGGACACGGTCCCCGGGGTCTGCCTGCTTTCCTTCTGTCGCCATGAGAAGTCACAGTGCTCTCATGAAGCCCCTAAGGTCTCCCCGGGACCCACCGTCCTACTGAGCCTCGCCCGTCTGAATCCGCGCCTGCGAGGAGGTACCTGCCCGAGAACCAGCCCCCGACCAAGGCCTCTGCATCCGCACACAGAGCACAGAGCAAGCATCAGACATCCATCAATACCAATGCAGGCACACCTGTCGCCTCTGACCCCACAGCGGTGAGGAGAAGCCCTCGGCTGCAGAACCCCTGGAAATTAGGGAAGCACTTCCGCTTCGCTCACGACTCGGGGGGGCTCCATCGGCAGAGGCAAACCTGCCCATGGAGGGGAGTTCCGTCTGTGCGGCCGCGTGAGGCCGAGAAGCAGTGTCATCTTAAATCCCTGTCAGCCTGGGCGACCTGGCGTGGGCAGGCGCTGGGCTCACTCCCGGGGCCCACGGGCACGGCCTGGGAGCTGGCCGTGGCGTCCAGGCGGAGACTGTGGACAGACCACCTCGCAGAGGCCCTGCGCGGGCTCGGCGAGACGGGAGCTCTGACGGCCACTGCCCGCCCTGGACAGCGCTGCACCGGCCACAGCCCGAGAGGCAGGGGCACACACACGGCCGCCGAGAAGCCGAGCAGGGAGGGGACAGAGCGCGGGCAGAGCGCGGCTGCTGGACAGGGAGTGCCCACCATTCTGCTGGAGAAATAAAGCCCACTCAACACCCATCTGTTACCAAGCAGCCTGGCCAGGAAGGAAGGAAGGAAGGAAGGAAGGAAGGAAGGAAGGAAAGAAGGAAGACCTGGGTTCGAATCGTGCCGAGACCCTGGACCAGACCTGCACCAAGAGACCTGCCGCCTCCAGGCTGCTGCCCTCAGTGCCGCCAGCAGCCAGGCCTCTGGGCCACAGCCGCGGCGGCGGGAGGCGGACGGCCTAGCCAGCGTCTTCCTAGAACGCCTCGCCCAGCGCGGCCAGCAAGGAGGGCCCTCAGGCCCGAGGCGCGTGTGGAGCAGCCCGCTGCTGGGTGGATCGGAATGCCTGTGGGAAGCACCGGCAGCCACCGGCAGCGGCTGCGTGGCACTCCGCCCGCTGCTCCCGCGGCCCTGAGCCCGTGGGTCATGAGGGGAGACGGACGGCAGGGCCGGGCAGGGCCTGGACCGTTGTTTTTAGGGCGCTGAGTGTCTGCTCTGAGTGGATGACAGCGCCTCCACACCCCGCGCCTCAGGCTGTGAGGGCGTGAGGGCAAGCAGGGAGCGTCCGCCGGAAGGACTGTGCACTTTGCCCACGGCGCAGAGCTGGGGCCAGCCCGAGGGCATGTCTGAGCCGCCGACCCGACAAACAGAAGCAGACGTGGGGGGAGCGGCCACACAGGCAGGAGGCAGGAGGATGCATGAGCCTGGGCAGGGGCAGGGCCTGAGCAGGGTCTGAGCTGCAGGCCGTGAGCAACGAGGACGCCTGAAAACGAGGGTGGATGGTAGGAGCCCGTGGCCGGGGGGAGGGGAGGGGCTGAGGTAGGGGAGGCGGCCAGGGGGAGGGGAGGAGGGCTGGGGGAGGGGGAGGCGGCCGGGGGAGGGGAGGCGGCGGGGGGGAGGGGAGGCGGCGGGGGGGGGAGGGGGGGGGGGCGGGGGGGGGAGGGGGGGGGGGGAGGGGGGAGGGGGGAGGGGAGGGGGGGGGGGGGAGGGGGGGGGGGAGGGGGGGGGGAGGCGGCTGGGGGGAGGGGAGGCGGCGGGGGGAGGGGGGGCGGCGGGGGGGAGGGGGGGGGAGGGGGGGGCGGGGGGGGGGGGGGGGGGGGGGGGGGGGGGCGGGCGGGGGGGGGGGGGGGGGGGGGGGGGGGGGGGGGGGGGGGAGGCGGCCGGGGGAGGGGGAGGCGGCAGGGGGAGGGGAGGCGGCGGGGGGGAGGGGAGGCGGCCGGGGGAGGGGAGGCGGCGGGGGGGAGGGGAGGCGGCGGGGGGGGGGGGGGGGAGGCGGCCGGGGAGGGGAGGCGGCAGGGGGAGGGGAGGCGGCAGGGGGAGGGGAGGCTGTCGCGCCATCATGGCAGTGGGGCTAGGAGACAGCCGGCGCACCAGCCAGACAGGAGTCGCCGGAGCCCGGGAGAGAACCCACCCGCCCGTGACTCAGCAGCCAAGGGCCAGCTGACAGGAAGCCCTGGCTCCAGGCTCCGTTCTCCCCTGAAAGCGGATTCCTTCCTCAGCGAACGAGGAGGGAGAGCTGAAGGCAGCGCAGAACTCCCTGCACAGATCCATGCTGCGCTCACCTGTTACGTCACCTTACAAACAGCAGAGTCAGTTAGGTTGTAAATAAAGAGAAAAGAAAAAGAATACAAAAATAATGGGAAATGGGAAAATCTACCGCTTTTAAAGATAGGAGATTACAAATAACGTCAGTTTGGAACATAAACACTTTCTGAGGAGTTTTCATTCAGGGTCATTGGGGAATGAAGAAGATGGCCAATATGTTGTAAGATAACATTGAATATTCTTTTCTGGTATGACGAACCTTTTGTAAGTATGCACAAGGAATGAATATTGCACGGTTGGAAGGAAATCAGAGAATAGATAATTGAGTGGACTGGACTAGCAATTCACCTGAGTACGTCCCAAAAGACCCTGAGCAACGTAAGAGCCAGAACGCCAGAGCCGTGGAAATGAAGTGTGGGCGAAGCCTGCTGCAGCCGCGCGAGGCGAGGGCGCCGGCCGACCCCCACCCTGCTCGCCCTGCGGGCGGCCTGAGGCACTAGGCCCCCTCCACAGGGAGATGGACCGCTTGCTCCTAGGTTTTCTTGAAAAGGAACCGCGTGCAGGCCCAGCTACCGCATCTCCATCTCCCCAAACGCCGGTGACGCGAGTTACCAGCCAGCTCCTCAGGGACTTGTCACATCAAGACAAGTGGCCCTCAGCGGGGCCCTGGAACCCGGAACCGGCGCCGCCCAGGCCCACAGCCCCGGGCCTGCGAGGCCTGCTTGGCGCAGCCTGCGGAGGAGAGAGCCAACGCTCACGCTGGGCTTCTTGGGCCCACGACTCAAAAGAACGTGGGTCGCTCACAAGAGCCTGGCTGGTCCCAGTGAAACACACACACACACACACACACACACACACACACACATACACACGCGCGCGCAGCAGCGCTCAGCACCACGGAGCAACGGGAAGTGTCCATCGCTAACCATGTCCGCGAGGCACGTCACTCGCAGGCAGGGCTCTGCACGCACGGCCGACCACGCACACGGAGCCCACGCCGTCGTAACTGAAGCCAAAGTACACCAACTCCAGACAAACCTGAGGGCCGGGAAAGGTGCCCCCACACGTGTGGGGAAGAAAGCAGGCGAGAAAGGGGCACGTGGGCCATCCGTCCTCAGCTGGCGGGAGGCCCTGGTTGCCAAGGCTGTGTTCACAACACACACACACACACACACACACACACACACATGTACGGGCACACGTGTGCCCCACCGGCAGCCTTCTCCCCACAGAACCTTCCAGAAGGGCTGGAAGGACGCTCCCAGGGCTCCTCAGGAGGACAGGCCCTCGCCCTGCAGCCTCCGAGGTGAGCTCAGCACCACCCCTCCTAGTGCAGGCGCCCCAGGGGCCCACCCAGGCGGAGCGGCCAGGAGGAGGGGCGCACCCCGACGTCCCCTCCAGCGGAAGGAGGGCACGAGGCTGAGGCCTGCCCTGCCAGAGGAGGGCAGTCCGGTGCATTTCCCGGAGAGCACAGCCGCTCAGCGAGTCGCTGCCCAGGAGCGGGCACATCAGACACGGGCGGCCGCGGCAGCCACGGCATCCATTTATTTATGCCCATGCCCTCTTCCACCCACCCTTCCCCCATCACCACACTGCTGATCAGGCCCGGAGTTCTCTCTTCTTTCCTGTTTCGCTCAATCCCTTCACACACCCAACGCCTCCCTCCCGCCCTCCCCACCGGAGCTGTGCGCCTGCTCTGAGGCGGCTGGTGGTTCGGTTTGTCCATTGGATTCCACAGTGAGGTCACATGACACTTGTCTTTCTCTCGCGGACTTACTCACTTAGCAGAATGCTCCTCAGGTCCCTCTCGCTGCCTCAGATGGTGCGTTTTCTTCTTCCTACGGCTGCACAGGATTCCTGGTGTCAGTGGGCACCGGGCTGCTTCAGATCTTAACTATTGTGCACTGCGCTGCTTTGAACAGGGGCCGCATGCATTCTCTGGAACTAGTGTTTGGGATTTTTTCAGATAAATTCTCAGAAATGGAATCACTGGGTCATAATAAAGCAACACGTGAACACCGTTTGCAGAAAGATGGAACAGACACATCTCTACCAGAACCTCCCGGCTCTGTGTACAGAACACGGGTGAGACGGACAGACGGAGAGGAGGCGGCAGACTCAGGGACCCCAGCACCCAAGGACAGCATGGTCCTTGAGCTCCCAGGGTTTTCTCAGACCCAAGCTGGTTGCTGGAGAAGCCACGACCCAGAGACGCCAGCAGACACACCACACACATACACACACACACACACACACACACACACACTCATACACACACTCTCTCACATACACACACATCACACACACACACACTCATACACACACACACATCACACACACACATACACACACACGCACGCTCACACACACTCATTCACTCACACACTCATACACACACTCATACACTCACACTCATACACACACTCTCTCACATACACACACATCACACACACACACACTCATACACACACACACATCACACACACACTCTCACAGACACAAACACCACATACACTCACACAGAGACACTCATACATTCACACACAAACACACACACTCATACACACAGACACACTCACAGACACACACACACACACACACACACACACACACACGCCTCCAGAAAAGCCTGCTTCTCCCGCAGGAAAGGGAAAGGTGGGAAGGGGGCCTTGCTGGGCAGAACACTCACAACCAGCAGCTCTCACTTGAGCCAAAGCCAGAGAAAGCCACGTGTCCGCCCGGCCCGGCCCCACCCCACCGACCCCGTCCTCGCCTGGCGGTGGGGTCCCCCTTCTTCCAGGGAGTCGCCCGGCCGAGGGGCAGGGGCAGCTCCCTCCCTGCACAAGGCGCCCGCCTCCTGGGGCGTCAGAGGAAGAGCCACACCACGCAGACCCCCCATGGCAGCGGGCAGCTCCCTGGCCCGCCGGCTCACTGGGGAGGCTCTGCCTCCGAGAGACCGCACTAACACCCGTCTCCTCACACAGCACCCAAAGGTGGCAGCACCCCCCTGCCAGGACAGGAGGACCCACCCTGCCCGGAAGGACGCCCACGCCGTGAGCGACAGCGTGAGCCGCCGGGTCTCTGAGGCCGCCTTCCCGAACGCACACCCCCGAGCCCAGGCCCCCCGCCACGGCTCTCCAACCGGCCAGAGCCGCGGCCCCTTCCGTGCCCGGGCTCTGACGGACCGGTGCCCACCACAGGGAGCGGCGGACCCTTGTCTGAGGGCAACAGGCTCCTGGCCTCGGGGAAAGGCTGCTAGTGACCCGAAGCAAAGGCGGCTCCACAGTTACACAGGAAAGCTTCCCCACGCCAGGCCTGGTGCCCAGGGCACGGGGCTGGGGACGACGTGAGGGCAGCCAGTGGGCCCGGGAGGCAGGAATGGAGCACGAGTCGTGTGTATGTGTGTGTGTGTGTGTGTGTGTGTGTGTCCCATGTGAGTGAGTCCCATGTGTGTGTGAGTCCCGCGTGTGCGCGTGTGTGAGTCCGTGTGTGTGCATGTGCACATGTGCGCGTGTGGTGTGTGTGTGTGTGTGTGAGAGTCCCGTGTGTGTATGTGAGAGAGTCCCGTGTGTGGGTGTGTGTATGTATGTCTGTGTGTGTGTGGTGTGTAAGGTGTCTGTGTGGGTGTGTGGGTGTTTGGGTATGAGAGAGTCCCGTGTGTGTATGTGAGAGAGTCCCGTGTGTGGGGTGTGTGGTGTCTGTGTGTGTGGGGGTGTGTGGGTGTGAGTTGTGTGTGTGTGTGTGTGTGTGTGTGTGGTGTGTGGTGTCTCTGTGTGTGTGTGTGAGTTGTGTGTCATGTGTGTGTGTGCGCGTGCGTGCGTGTGGGGGGGGGTGAGTTGTGTGTGTGTCATGTGTGTGCCCGTGCGTGTGTCTGTGTCTGTGTGTGTGTCTGTGTCTGTGTCTGTGTGTGTGTGTGTGTGTGCGCATGCGCGTGCATGTGTCTGTGTGTGTGTGCGAGCGCGTGCGCCGGGAAGCAGGCGGCGAGTGACACACTGTCCTCAGCACAGAGACAGCCACCTCCTTCGTCAGGAAGGAGAATGCTGTCCCGTGCCCGCCTCCCACCGGAGGCACGTCAGCCCGAGGGGGCGCGGGAAGGCCGACCGGGACCCTGCACTGGGCTGGCTCCCTCCCGAGAGGGCTGAGCCGGGCTGGGAAGCAGGAGGGGCCTGGGGGGGGACACATGGGCAGGAACAGCCCCTTCGGAAGCAGCGTCTCTCCGCCCGTCCTGCTGCCGAACCCAGGCGGCGGCCCAGGCGGCGCAGTGGCTGCTGCTCCTCTAGAACAGGAGGAAGGCCTGGGCCCAGGCGTGTCCGCGATGGGAGAAGCCCAGACCACCGCCATCCCACACAACCCAGAGAGACGGGCCTCAGTCTCCCCCTCCGCGCCTCCCAGGCCACCGCAAGGCTAAATCGCTGACCCGCGGTGAGTGCCGCTCTCAGAAGGCACCGCCCAGCTGGTCCTGGAGTGCCCGCCACACGGCAGGTCTGCCTGGCACCTGTCGGCCGTACATGTGCCAGCACCCGCCGCCCCGCGGAGCAGCCTCCCGTCCCTGAGGCTCAGAGCCGAGCCCCTCACGGCCATCGGGGCACCTCTCGCCGAAGAGCTTGGCGCGGTGCCCGGGCAGCGATGGCTGTCTAAGCGCCCGCTGGGGTGTTGGTGCTCTGGGTGTGCCTTGGCCTGGAGGACGGGTGGTCCAGCCCGGACAGGGCACGGCAGAGCCCCGGGGAGCAGCAGACCAGGGTGACTGCACTGACAGCCTGCCTCCAGGGGCGCACTGAGCACAGGGTGCCCTGCCGCCCGCCCTCGGGGGAGCTCAGGTCTCACCAGCCTCCAGACGGAGTGTCCACAGCCCTGGAAGCACCGCCGCTTCCGGAGCCCAGGGGGCAGCACGGTCCCAGGTTCGAGGGAGTGAGATGGGTCTGGCAGAAACGCAGTGGGAAGCACCGGCCCCCCAGCGGGAGGACTGGGCTCACTGGGGCACAGGGCTTGCTGGCAGGGCCTGGCACCAGGTGCGGAGAGCCAGCTGCTGCCTGCCTAGGAGACACGATGCCGACAGAAAAACTGGGAAGGGAAGTGCACGCCTCACAAGTCTTCATCAATCCCACGACACAGACTCCTCCTGCTCACAGAAACGTCTGCCCAAGAACTTCAGAGAAAGAGGCGTGAAGGTGCGGGTGTTCGATCCTGACGGGACTGGAGGGCACAGACGCCCGTCCACCCCCTGGTATTCCTGCCCAGAGAGCCGGCAGCTATTTTAGGCCCACAGAGCGGTCACACTGTCTGATTTGCAGCTTCAGGAACCGGAGTGATTCCACGGCCAGATCTTTAACCAGGCGTGTACCATGGGCCTGACTCATTAGGCGCCGAGCGTCACGGCTCCGGATGGAAACTGAATGGCGATTCTCGGGACTGAGAACAACGGGCGCGGCGGCTCTGGGCAGGCCCCGTGCTGGGCACTCACACGCGGGACTCGCCGCCATGGCTGTGACCGGCGTGTCCTCCTTACACAGGTCCGATGCTAATGAGGTTTAAGTCACTCGCCGAGGCCACCCAGCCAAGGAAGCCAGAGGCAGGGCACGCGCTTGGTGGCAAGCCAGCTTCGCGCTACCACCCACCCGCGCTCTCACAGAGGGAGCCCACTCTCCTGTCAAGAAGCAGGAAGCGTCCCCTTCTCCCGCCCTGGAACCTGCGCTGGCCGATGGCCAACAGGACCCTGGGTCGCCTGGAGGTCAGCACTGCTCCAAGCACCCGCTTCGAAAGCCGCTGCTGGTGGGGGCACCGTGCCGGGAGGAGCCCAAGGACTCAGTGGCAAGGGCTCCCCAGCCGACCTGCCGCACGGCACACGCCCTCGATGACCGCCAGCCGTATGTGCGACAGGCCCCGCCCGCCTGAATCCCGATCGCGAGTCACCGGCAAATGGAACAGATGCCATTGGGGCCACCGGGTCCGGAGGCCGCTTGCTGGGCAGCAGCAGGGAGCCCGCTGAGTGGAGCCGGCCTGTTCCGATGCAGCGACGGACCTGGTGCCCATGACCTGCCCTCGGGACCGCACCTTCCGCCCTGCTCACGGAGGAGGCTGTGCGAGGGGAGCTGAGGTGCTCCCCAGGCCGGCAGCCTGCTCCCGGCGGCGCCCCCGCGGCGCCCCCGCGGCCGTGAGCGGGGTGCGAGTGAGTGTGAGTGTGAGTGTGAGTGTGAGTGTGAGGGCCCGGCCACGTGTGAGCCGCACCAGCTCGACCATCGCCTCCGCAGCCTGTGGCTCCGCCCAGGCCCTTCCCCATCCCCGCTGTTTTAATCTAAAAAAGGCAGATGGCCGAAACCGGTTTGGCTCAGTGGTAGAGCGTTGGTCTACAGACTGAAAGGTCCCAGGTTTGATTCCAGTCAAGGGCATGTACCTTGGTTGCGGGCACATCCCCAGTAGGGGGTGTGCAGGAGGCAGCTGGTCGATGTTTCTCTCTCATCGATGTTTCTAACTCTCTCTCCCTCTCCCTTCCTCTCTGTAAAAAATCAATAAAATATATTTTTAAAATAAAATTTAATTAAATTAAAGTTAAAAGAAATAAAAAAGGCAGATAAGAGGAACAGTCCTGTTCCCACTGACGAGTCCGTCCGTGTGACAGTCCGTGCAGATCCGAACCCACTCCGGACGGAGGCACAGCGGCCGCGGCCGCTCCACTGCGCCTGGTGGCCGCCGTTCGGTGTCCTCACCGAGGGGAGCGTGGACGGAGGGCGTGGCAGCACCGAGGGCCACACACCCACCAGGGCAGCTCCCAGCCCAGCACTCAGAACCGGGCCCGCTGCGGGAGGGAGCCGAGCTCAGCCGCCCGGCCCAGCTCGGCGAGCCCTGGGCGGGGAGTCCAAAGTCAAAGCTCCAGCTTTCGATCCGGGTGGCCGTGCACGTGGTTACGGGACAAGAGGACCCGCGCCAGGGCAGCAGCGAGGGCCGCGAGAGGCTGTGCAGGAAAAGCACGGGATTCTGCTTCCCTGAGCACGGTGTGCGGTGACCTGCACAGACTGACCCCGTGCCCTTCACCCGGCCACGGCCTCCATCCCCGCGGAGCCGGGAAGCCAGCGGCACCTGCCAGTCCCGCCTCCGCTTGTTCCTGCCAGCCTGCCAGCGGGGGAAGGGCCTGGCGCGCTCACCAAGGGTACCTGGCCTGGCAGCAGCAGCGCATTTCCATTTTACAGCCTGTGCTTTTCCAGAGCAAGCCAGGCCTTCAACCCCGGAGCCGGCGACTGTGGTTCCACAGGCGCCCTGGGGAGGGTGGGAACAGCCAGCGCCCCCCTGCCAGGGGCACGTGGCCCACAGCGGCTTCCGCTGGGGTCTTGGCTGACACGGTTTAAACACGCAGGTGTCAGGACCAAGGACTGAAGCTGGGAACTAGGATCCAGGCCTCAAAGTCAGCCTGTCCTTCCCCCTCCACCCCATCCTGCTGAGAGCAGAAGCTGCGTCCCCTGTCTGGGTCTGTGTGGGAGCCCAGCCAGAAGCCCCCTGATGGAGCTCCACTGGGAGGGAGCCCAGGAGGTCGCCACAGGAACTACAGCACACCCCCAGACACCCTAGACACCCCACAAAGACGCCAGGGGAGGGAGGGCAAGGCCCAACAAGTTGGAGGCAAGCTTCGAGCCCAGTGCTTCCCAGCCCGGCCTCAGCCGCCTGCATCACGTCGTGTGGTGGCCCGTTAATGCCCACAGCCCTGGGCTCCCCAGGACTCGCCCAGTTAGAATCGGGGTGCCAGGAAGCAGAGCTTCCTCTGGTGGTTCTCATGCACGTTAGGTTGTGAGATCAAATGCAGAGACTGCGAGAAAGGAACAACAAGGCTTACAAACATTTTAAATTTTCTCTCTTCTTACCCTCCTTCTTGAAAAATGGAGTGCTAGTGAACCAAACACGACAAAGCCAAGTTCCCAGCGTGCATGTGTCCAAGGAGATTCAGTCACTAAGACAGTGCTGGGAGCTCAGACTTTAAAATGTAAAAAACCTGCTCACCAAAGCAACAGGCCGGACAAAATCTAACCCAACCGCCCCTCAGACCGACCAGACTGCCCTGAGAGAGCAAGGGGAATCCGGCTGCACCGCCGGCCCAGCCCACAAAGACGCCCGAGGTCCGGCCGGGGCCCTGCCTCAGCCACCACCTTGGGGGAAGGCTCTCAGGCCCAAAGGCGGCAGATCCCCAGCACAGGCCTCGGGAGACCCAGCGCCGCTGCCTGCACAGCCAGAGCCGCCCGGCGTCTCCGGTGGAAGGAGGCAGCCACCTGACGGCCGGTCCTCCTGCATCCGCCCAGCCTGAGGGGCAGGGCCGCGGACACCAGCTGTCCGTCCGGGAGATGCACCCTCGGAAGGGAGCCCGGCTGAGACCAGAAACCGGCTCCTCAGTGAGAAGCACATCCCGGGGGGGCCGGGCAGGGGCCGGGATGGGGCATCACAGCTCAGGGGCCACAACTGAGGCCCCGCCCCCCCCCCCCAAGGGCAGGTTGGGGCTCTGGCCCAGCCTGGGATTTCCAGTCACCCCCTGACTTCACCAGCGTGGTGCCCTGCCAGCTGCTGAAACTTAGCATTGTGCCACAAAACTAGCAAACGTGTCCCCCTGCCCCCTTCAGCGCTGGCCCTGGGCCTAACCTGCCGGGGGGCTGGCAAGATCGCCTCCGGGGGGAGTTGCAGCCCCTGTGAACCACCCTGAAGCACCGCTCCGCATCGGCAGGTAAATAACACCAGAGCTCCCCCACCGCCCAGGACCACCAGGCTGTGCCAGCCACCAGGTGCCCTTCTCAGGGTGAGGGTCTGGGAAGTAACTTCATCAGGTGGCCAGTGAGGACCGGCCTGCAGGGGGGAAGAGGAGGGTCTGCAGGGGGGAGGGGGAGGGGAAGGCCTGCAGGGGGGGCAGGAGTGTGCAGGGGGGAGGGAAGGGGGGAGATGGGGGAGGGGGCCTGCAGAGGGAGGGGGTGGGGGTCTGCAGGGAGGGGGAGCAATCCGCGAACTTCGCGGGTGCTCCACAATCTGGGGCAGGAGCCGCGGCTCCACACAGAGGCCCTCTGCAGAGGCCGCAGCCCCGGGTCCAGGCGGGCCCAGGTCGGCGGTCGCCCGCCCGGGGCCCCGCCCTCACCTTGGCCTCGAAGCAGATGCCGTGCTGGAAGGCGTCCTCGTTGTGCAGCGGGATCCGCAGGTCGTGCCCGTCGTCCACAAGGTTGTACTTGGTCTTGCTGGGCATGGTGCCCGCGGGCTGCGGGCCGCAGGGCGCGGGGCGCGGGCCGCCCGGGCGCTGGGCCGCAGTTCCTGCCGGAGGAGGCGGCGGGGCGGCCGGACCGGGAAGAAAAGGCGGCGGCAGCGGCGGCGGCGAGAGCGCCTGTCACGGAGACGCCGGCTCAGCGCGGGCCGCTCCTCCTCCGGCCGCCGGCCCCGCCCCGCGCCGAGGCCACGCCCACCCCGCCGAGGCCACGCCCCGCGCGCCAGCGGAGCGGGAGCGCCCCCCTGCGGCCGACGCGGGACTCCCTGCCTTTGTTCCGGATTCCAGGTCGGGAGACCTCCTGGCGGGCAGAGCCGTGCGCGGGCTTGGTTGTGCTCTTGTTGGGCTTGGCAGGACGGAGGGCGGCATTTTTGTTTCTGCCCCACAGGAAGGCCCATGCTGCCCACCATGAACTCTGGGCCCTTCTGGGAGCCGAGGCTGCCCCGGACTCCTGCGCTGTCCGGGGAGCAATGCTGTCTGAGCGGACGAGCTGACCGGGCGTGTGGAAGCCTCAGCCTCGCCATGGACACAGAGCAGGA
Source organism: Pipistrellus kuhlii (assembly GCF_014108245.1). Lineage (NCBI taxonomy): Eukaryota > Metazoa > Chordata > Mammalia > Chiroptera > Vespertilionidae > Pipistrellus > Pipistrellus kuhlii. Next base: position 895,127 of record NW_023425585.1, read on the forward strand.
GGCTCAGGCCTTTCCCTTCTTCGCGGACACCCTCGGGAGCCGGCCCTCTGCCTTCAGAGTCCTGAGTGCTAACCATTACACCACGTGGCCTGCATTCACTCTGCCTTCAGAGGAGCTGGAGCCGATTGCCTGCTGCTAAACGCCGGTTCACTTCCCTCCTTTGCCTAGGCTTTTCCCATGAAAGTCGTGCAAATGAAGGGCCCAAGGAGGGATCAGTGACCAGTATTCAACATCTGCCAAAAGCCCTTGGGCACAGGCAGATCGCTATCCTCTACCTGGCTTAGTGGTGACCCAAAGTCACCAGAGCAATCACCCCAGGCGGGGCCAAAGCCCACTGAGGTCCCCAGCTGCTTGTAGAATAGCTCTCAGGAAGCTCCCAGAGAAGCTGCTTGCAGAAGGCACGTCTTCCCACGCCGTTTCCATGATAAATTTATAGGAAAAGGCACTCTTGCCATAATTGTATTTCTCATCTCGTCCTTTCCTGTAAATTGCCGACTCCCTATTTACTGAAATCGCCAGTCAAGGTACAGCATCTTCAGGGGTGTCTCCTTCAATGAAAGCAGCGGGGGCTGGAGCCGATGGGTCACATGCATCATGTGTACAGTTTTACTATATTCCTGAATATTAGCAAGAGCCAAAAATGATTTGCACGAAGGAAATGCACCACCAGCCTTTTTATAAATACAGACAGGAGCTGGTCAGGCAGGCCGCCTCTCTGAATGCCTAAGGTGTTTTCATAGGCATCACAGGGCGCTCTCCAAACCTGGGCCCAGGGAGTCCAGCAGCGAGAGCAACACCCTGAGTAGCTGCTTGTGTACAGCTCACCCGCCCTCCTGAGTCCAGAGTGTCCTCTGACTCCAACAGCCTTTTTCTGGACCAAGGTGGGCCTCTGGACTGGACTGCCGTCACTTCTGGTCTAGAGCTGTTACACAGCTTGCAGACCAGACACAACAACTGAGCCCCAAAGCATTTCAGGGCCTCGTGCAGAGACTCCGGCACAGCAGACATCAGTAACCAGCGAAGGAATGGAGTGACAGTAACAGCTGCACTCACTGTGCTGTCTCTGTGGCAGGCACTGTCTTAGACTCACAAGTACCATCTCAGTAATGTTCACAACAGCCTAAGGTTAGCTCCATTCTTTTTTACTTTTTTTGAAATCCTTACCCAGGGCTATGTTTTTATTGATTTTTAGAGCGAGAGGAAGAGAGAGTTTAGAAACATCGACGTGAGAGAGAAGCTTTCTCAGTATGTACCCTGACTGGGGAGCAAACCCACGGTCTAGGTTTGTGCCCTGACTGCAGTCAAACCGAACCACGAGCCACTGGCTGGGGCGGGTGAGCACACTGATGAAGAAGCTGAGGCTCAGGGCGTCCCATAGCATGCCCAGGGTCACACACTTAGGGAGCAAGCGAACCGGAATTCAAACCCAGCTCCGCCTAGAGGTGCTGCCGAGGCCCAGGCTGCCAGAGGCTCTGGCTGCGGCCACGGCACCACAGACGCAGGGACGGGTGTTCCGAGCTACGGTCCTGCCACTTGGGCTTGAGGGATGTTCCCGAGGAGACGCCGGCTCTGTGTGGGCCGCGGTCTGCTGTGCGAGTCTCTGTACGGTAAACCCTGTGGACACAACGTCAGTCTGGTTAAAGGGTTAATTTGCCAAAGCATATGACACTTCCTGTGTTAAATTTTATTAAAACTTTGTGTTAAAATAAATTCAAAAAAACCCTGCATCACAGAAGCTGACGTCTGGAAGTCAGCCCGGATGGCGCAGGCGCCGACCCCCGCGTCCAGGACAATGCGGACCGTCTCCTGTCAGCGGTGACTCCAACGTGGCTTGTGCTCCTTTGATCATTTCACCCAAAGCATTTCAAATCTATAAAAATCAAATCAAGTTTTATTTCTTTTTTAAATATGTTTTTATTGATTTCAGAGTGAGAGGGAGAGAGCACTGGTCAGCGCCCCCTGAATGCCCCCACTGGGGACCAAGACCACAACTCAGGCATGTGCCTGGCCAGGACCCCCGCCGGGACCTTCCGGTTCCTGGGACGATGCCCCACCAACTGAGCTACACTGGCCAGCCAAATTTTATTTCTTAAAGCAAATGACAAGTATGTGTTTTTTTTTCTCCATATTCTTTTGTATTTTAAACTTTGTATAATACAAATTTTATTTGTAGTTGACATTTGGTTAAAATATAAATTACAAAAGCACACAATACTTCCTGTGTTAAATTTTGTTAACATTTTTAACAAATCCTGAATGACAGAACATGGCACCCGGATGTTACTCAGTCATCCCCTAACCGAGCTCCTTCGTTACAAACAGGAACAGGAAACCCAGAGCAGCTCAGGAATTCCTGGTTGTTCTAGGCTGAGCTCCTAACTCGGGATCTGGGCATTACACAACCATGAGCCTTACACTCTTCACCAGCACACGCTCCTGCTAGCCGGGTTTGAGCTGAGAAAATGGATTCACTTTTCATCACAAAACCTGCTTTGCTGGCTGAGCACTTCCTGTGCAGGGCTCCCGTGCCCACCGGAGGCAGAACGGCCAGGTCCCCACTTCCCAGAGGCGGCCCCTGAGACAGTGGGGGTTTCAGAGCAGAAGCCAGAGGGATCTACCAGGAGCAGGACAACAAGGAGTGAAGAGTATGTGAACTTGTGGTTTCCCCTCAGATACGCACAAAAGAACTCACAAAGTCTTTGTATAAACAGGAGTTTTAAAATATATTTTATTGATTTTTTACAGAAAGAAAGGGAGAGAGATAGAGAGCTAGAAACGTCAATGAGAAAGAAACATTGGCCAGCTGCCTACCGGGGATGTGCCGCAACCAATGTACATGCCCCTGACCAGAATTGAACCTGGGAATCGAACCTGGGACCTTTCAGTCCGCAGACCGATGCTCTACCGCTGAGTCAAACTGGTTTCGGCTGTATAAACAGGAATTTTAATTCTTAACAAGCCGTAATGATTTCCTCCCGTTAGATAAAACATAGCCCCCAAACTTCAAATGGTTATCTCATGGAGCATTTATACCTGAGTTACAGAGAGAGAGAGTCATGAGCCCATTTTAAAAGGTGGCAATAAAACTATTAAGTGAGTTCTTTGCAAAAATAGGCAGGTAGAAGATAGATAGATAATAGATAGATAGATAGATGATAGATAGATAGATAGATGATAGAAAGATAATGATAGATAGATAGATAGACAGACAGACAGACAGACAGATAGATAGATAGATAGATAGATGAACAACAGACTAACAAAGAATCATAGGCAGGTAGGTGGATAGGCAGACAGGTAGGTAGAGAGTACCCCTGTCACTAAAGGCCTGTAATCAGAGTTTGTTTGATCCTGGAGTTTTATTACATGTGCAATAATTTGGGATATTCTCCACATAAGAAAGATTGCTGTAAAAGGCATTACAGATTCTGATGCTCATGCTGACCTACATGCTTTTTCACTTATCGATTGAAAGGTAGATAGAAAGAATGATAGGTAGGTAGATGACAGACAGACAATGGACAAATAGACAGGAAATGGAAACAGGCCCAATTTCAGATGGAGAGCCAGGTGCGGAGGCGCAAAGCCAGGGCCTGACATCAGCTCGGCAAGGATCGCTCCCAGCTCTCTGACCCCGATGGGCCTGCCCATGTGCCTCATCCAGGAGAGGGCCAGACAATGGACAGACAGACAAGGGGATGGGTGGATGAGTGGGTGGATGGATGGATAAGTAGATAGATAGATGATAGATAGATAGATAGATAGATAGACACATAGACAGATAGATAGAATGATAAAAAGATGTTAGACAGATGGACAGAGAGACAGGGTGGATGGATAAGTAGATAGGTAGATAGACAGATGATAGAATGATAGATGATAGATATATAGACAGATGGACAGATAAATAAGTAGGTGGGTGGATGTGTAGGTAGATAGCTGACAGATAGATGATTGATAGGCAGAACTTTATTAAATTTTAATTTCAGCCGAAACCGGTTTGGCTCAGTGGATAGAGCGTCGGTCTGCAGACTGAAAGGTCCCGGGTTTGATTCTGGTCAAGGGCATGTACCTTGGTTGCAGGCACATCCCCAGTGGGTGATGTGCAGGAGGCAGCTGGTCGATGTCTCTCTCTCATCGATGTTTCTAGCTCTCTATGTGTCTCCTCTCCCTTCCTCTCTGTAAAAAAAAAAATCAATAACATATATTTCTCTAAAAAGAAAAGAAAATTGATTTAAAAATAAATAAATAAAATAAAATTTAATTTCAATAAAGAGCACAGCAGCAGGGGCAGAAGATGTGGAGACAGGGTCTACAGAGACCCGAAGCTACACAGGGTGGGGGGCCGGAGGGAGGGTCCTGGCACAGGTGGTCCCGGCACGTGAGATGTCTTCCCTGCGTGGGAGGTGTGTCTGCCTGCGTGGGAGACGTTTGGAGGACGACGGTGTGGACTCAGGAAGACTGCCCACCCCCGATCCTGAGTAAACACAGGAGAACAACGTGAGTCCAGGTGTTTCAGTGACGATGGGAAGTGTCGCTCTGGAGCGGACAGGTGGAGCCCCACAGGCAGAGAGGGCGGTCAGCCCTGGACTGTGCTGCTCTGTCCCACGGGCCTCCGTGCCGGCCATGGTCCTGGGCCCCACAACCCACCTCCCCACCCTACCCCACCCCACCCCACCCCCCACCGTCCGGCCTGGCCCTCTCCTGGATGAGGCACATGGTCAGGCCCATCGGGGTCAGAGAGCTGGGAGCGATCCTTCCCGAGCTGATGTCAGGCCCTGGCTTTGCGCCTCCGCACCTGGCTCTCCATCTGAAATTGGGCCTGTTTCCATTTCCTGTCTATTTAAGCCCAAAGTGAGCCCGGCTCCCTGCTCGGCTAGATCTCTGCACGGAGGGGTCTGAAGGCTGACGCTGTGGGAAGACTGCAGACGTGGAAACGCACTCTAAGTTCCTGTTTCATTTCAGATCTCCTTGGAAATAGAGAGCTTTGCAGCTGCTTAAAAAGGAACACTTTCTGCAGAGCCTCCGCCTGAGAGAGCTCAGAAAGAACCAGGACAGACTGCAGTGTGCGTGGGCCTGCGTTTGGGCGTCCGATGCTCCCGCCCAGGCCTGAGCTGCCCACTCGGGCTTTATGAGTTTCGGGAGGGGAGTTACAGTTACCCAGACTCCAGTCAGCTAACAGATCCTCTCAAGGCTCTGACCTTGACCTCTGAACCCACGGGAGTGGCACACAGGTCACTTAAGACTGACAGCATCTCAGGATGACAAGCGAAGCAGCCGGCCTCTCCACACCAGCTCCGGAGGTTTCTGTCTCCCGCGAAGGTCTCACCATCCCTCCGCTAACTCCCTCCACCCCAGCTGGCCGCTCCCTGCCCCTCGAGGCTTTTCCGAAACGCGCAGGGCTCGGAGCACACCTCCGCGCAGCCTCGGTGCCAGCACAGACGAAGCAGCTGGGGCCGCTCCACGCACAGGAGCACGGGCCCTGCAGCCACGTTAGACTCAGAGCCGATGTTCCCGGCGGGTGCCGGTGCCCGTGGGGACGCCGCCATCTCACAGCCAGACAGAGAGGGGGTGGGGGTTCCTGACCAAACCTGCTGTCCACCCCAACGTGCCGGCCTGTCACCGCCGTGCCCGGGGTCCAGTCCTGGGCTTCCTCCGGGAGCCAGGGCATCGCCCAGCACTGACCAGGATGCACCCGCCACACATTCCAGGAACGGCCTTCACACCCGCTAGCTGTCCCGACGACCAGCGTCCTGCTTGTAGAGGGGGTGGGGGCGGGGTGTTGGACCGCCCATGGATGGAGGGTTCGCCAGCGGGAATGCGGAGTCTGTGGAGTCTGTTGCTGGACAGATCCGTGTACTCCAGGGCTCGCAGCAGCAGGCTCGCAGGAGCCAGAGGTGAAACCCTCAGCAGGCGATGGAAACACAGAGCGGCCATCCGTGTGGGGGTGTCACCCAGCCTTCAGCAAGGGCACCCTGACACGGCTGCACGCAGAGGACCTGAGTCACAAAAGAACGGGTGCTGTGGGATTCCCTCTGCCCAGGCCCTGGGCCGGAGGAAGGTGGGCGTCAGGATTTGGTGAGGATGATGGGAGCGTTCTGGAGACAATGTGGTAATGGTTGTTACCAACAATGTGGCTATATTTTGTGCCATGAACTGTCCTTTGTTCGATGGTTTAAATGGCCCACATCAAAATTGCAACTAAACTACAGAACAGCCATCATTCAAAGCTGCCTGAAACCTGGCTGAGTGGAAGTCCTACAACCAGAGAATTAAAGAGGAAGCCGTACTGAGATTGGCAGGAGGGGCAGAGGTGCCAAAAGTGGTGTTCTTTTCAATCAGGAGTAATATCTAGCTGCAGAGGCCTCCTGTGAGGAGCCAAAGGTCCCAGCCCCACAACAGCCCCAGCCCAGGGTTCCAGAGCTGGGAAGAGAAGTCCCATAACTTCAGGCTATAAAAACCAGCAGGGATTGTGGCTGGAGCCCCAACTAGTTCCTCTTAAAGGGCCAGCACACACACTTCCACCCTGCTGCTTCCTCTGAGCTCCAGCGCTGTGGCAGCAGCTTGAAAGGATCCAGGGACACACAGGAAAGAACTGGGTGGTCTGGTGTCAGGGCAGGGACTCAGAGGCATCTTTCTCCCAGACAAATGTGCACACAGTGGTCGTTGTTCCTCTGCTGAGACCGCCCTCAGCGAAGAGCTGAATGGCCGGGGCCAAATCTGAGTCACCACCAACCTGGCTCACACTGTCCTCCTGCCCTATTCCACTTGCAGCTCCACCCAAACTGCAGTGGTCTTACCATATGAATGGCCTGTCCTGGCTCAGGCTTTACACTTTTCTAAAATCTCTTAAACAAGCAGCAGCCGTCATCAGTGTGTGCCATACTTCTCAACGAGAGACCCAAGACTGGGCTCTAGCAGCAGCCTGCCTTGTTTCACAGTTTGGCCTCTCCTGGGCACCTCCAAGCCCAACATAGGTAGCAGCCATCTGCATATCACTCTGTAGGTTGTGCTGGGTGGCACCAGGCAGGACACAGGCAGTGGCTGACTTTGTACCTCCAGAAAGCCACAGTGCCAGTGCACCAGATGGTCAGACTATACCAGATTACAAGTCTACCACCAGCTGAAACCAGTTTGGCTCAGTGGGGAAGAGCATCGGCCTGCAGACTGAAAGGCCCCATGTTCGATTCCAGTCAAGGGCATGTACCTTGGTTGCAGGCACATCCCCAGTAGGGGGTGTGCAAGAGGCAGCTGATCAATGATTCTGTCTCTCATCGATGTTTCTAACTCTTTATCCCTCTCTCTCTCTTCCTCTCTGTAAAAAGTCAATAAAATATATTTTAAAAAAAATACAAGTCTACCACTAGTGACACACTTGAGGGGCAGACCCAGTGAGCACCAAAGCCCTGATGAAGTAAGTCCTGCTCCATAGGTGTCTCTTGCACAACAGCTCTTCCACTGTAGCCACAACTGGTCCTCACAGCCATTTGGCCTAGAGGTCCATTTCTCCCAGTGACACCATCAGCAATCAAGGCTCAACTAAGAGACTGTGCTCACAGCCCACACAGGGTGTACCTAGAGTGCCCAGCTCAGGTGACTGGAGAGGCTAAGCCACTGGACCCTACAGGACACCTACTACACAAGGTCACTCTCTCAATTCCAGGAGACATAGCAGCTCTACCTAATACATAGAAACAAACACAGAGCAGTCAAATGTGGTGACAATGGAACATGTCACAAATGAAAGAACCTAAGAAATATCCAGAAAAATATCTAAATGAAATGGAAGCAAGCAAACTACTGGAAACAGAATTCAAAACAATGGTTATAATGATAATCAAGATCTTAACAAGAGCTTCAAGGGGCTCAGTGACATTTCAAGGACCTTTGTGAGAAAGTCAAAGGCAGGAAAAGGACTAGTCAGCAGTGAAGGATACTCTAACTGAAATGAAGAATAATTTACAGGGAATTAGCAGTAGAGTAGAGGACACCACAAATCAAATCAGCGATTGGGAATTTGAGGAAGCAAAAAACACTTAATCAGAAGAGCAAAAAGAAAAAAGAATCCAAAAATATAAAAATAGTGTCAGGGGCCTTTGGGACAACTTCAAGCATACCAAAATCAGGATTAGGGGGGTGCCAGAAGAGAGAGAGCAAGATACTGAAAACCTATTTGAACAAATAGTGACAGAAAATTTCCCCCACCTGGTGAAAGAAATAGACTTACAAGTTCAGGAAGCGCAGAGAACCCCAAACAAAAGGAATCCAAAGAGGACCACACCAAGACACATCATAATTAATATGCCAAGAGCAAAAGACAAAGAGAGAATCTTGAAAGCAGCAAGAGAAAAACAGTTAGTTACTTACAAGGGAGCACCCATATGATTGTCAGCTGATTTCTCAACAGAAGCTATGCAGGCCAGAGGGAGTGGCAAGAAACATTCAAAGTGATGAACAGTGAGAATCTACAACCAAGATTACTCTACCCTGCAAAGCTATCATTCAGAATTGAAGGTCAGATAAAGAGGTTTGCAGATAAGAAAAAGCTAAAGGAGTTCATCACCACCAAACCAGTATTACATGAAATGCTGAAGAGTCTTCAAGAGGAGGAGGAGGAGGAGGAGGAGGGCATAAAAAAACATGAATAATAAAGTGGAGATAAATACACATCTATCAACAATTGGATTTAAAAAAAATAAAAACCTAACAAGAAATCTACTGAACAAAATAAACTGATGAATAAAATAGAACCAGAGACATAGAAACATGGCAGAGACTGAGGAATTTCAGAGGTTAGAAGGGAGGTGGGTAGGAAGAGATTAACCAAAGATCATGTATGCATTACCTATGGACACAGACAGCGGGATGGTGAAGGCCTGGGGTGGGCGGGAGCCAGGTGGAGGGAGGAATGGGGGGAAGGGAGGAGAGACAGTTATCATACTCAACAATAAAGATTTAAAATTGGAAAAATAAAATAGGATGGTTTTTAGAAAACATATTTCTCTAGCTATTGTAACTGGCTGCATAAGGCGTTTGTTTCTGGTGGGACTAAAGGGTCACTGGCACAAACATCAGTCATTGCTCTGCTGGCATCAGAAAAGGACTGGCAAGTCCCACGCTGGAGCAGGACGACCCCACGTGGCACACGTGCTCTGCTTTGGGAGACGTCAGGGTCTCTGGGACACACGGCCAGTAGAATACTTGAAATGACCTCTGAGACCATCTCATAGCGACCCGGCCAATTCTGAGTTACTCCCATGGGTGGCCCACATTTAGAGCTGGAGGGTCATCGATTTCCATGGAACGTGGGGGAGGGGGGTGTCAGCTGCAGGGACAGGTGTGCCGCCCACGGTGTGCACCTCCGGGTGCCCTGTTGCAGGTCCCACCTGCTCACAGCAGTGCCGGCTGCGGCCTGTGGTCCCGGGAGCAGCAGAAACCAGAGCCTTGTGCTCAGGCTCGCTGGCCTATCAAAAATTAAGACGGGCCAAGACCGGTTTGACTCAATGGATAGAACGTCGGCTTGGGGACTGAAGGTCCCGGGTTCGATTCTGGTCAAGGGCATGTACCTTGGTTGCGGGCATATCCCCAGTAGGGGGTGTGCAAGAGGCAGCTGATCAATAACTCTCTCATCGATGTTTCTAACTCTCTGTCTCTCTCCCTTCCTCTCTGTACAAAATCAATAAAATATATTTTTTTTAAAATTAAGATGGGCATTCAGACGTGAAAATGAAAAGCGAAACGGTGCCTGACACCACAAGGGCTCTGAGCGAGGGAACCCCTGTTCGCAGGAGGGGGTGCTGGTGGAAGGCGGGAGAGGCCAGGACAGCTTCCCCAAGGAGGCCCTTAGACTTGGCGCCAAAGGCATCTCTTCCTTCTGTGGGCAGGACCGTAAGAGGACAGCCAGGCAGACCCCAGGCCAGACTGCTGGCCGCACTGTCAGGGACCCATCCTCTGCCGGAGCCTGCTGGGTCCACCATGGTGTCAGGCCCAGGAGGCATCCTGCACCTCCACACACACACACACACACACACACACACACACACCTCTGCCAAGGGAAGCCTGTGCCTGGGGCAGGGCCTCTCTTCCTGATGATCCTCAGGGAGCAGGTTCCTCCCCCCTAAACCCCCCCGCCCATCCTGGCCTGGACTCACCCGTGTCCCACAGGGTGCCCTACAAGACCAGGGGTAAGTGTGCTCACATTGCCCAGCACTACGACGAGGGTTCCAGCATCCCACTCCTGCTGCCGCCCTCTGCCTCCAGGCTTACAATTCGGGACGGTCCTCCCCCTGCCCACGGGTCTCTTTAGAGGTCTTTGCGGCAATCCCTAGGTGTCACCGGCCTGGACCAGTGGACTGGACCCCAGTGACCAGCCACCACGCCCTCCATCCCCAGGAGGAGACCAATCCCCAGATGAACCTTGTGCAAATCAGAGCTACCTTTCCTGTCCTCTCAGCCTGACACCCTTACTCAGAGCTCACTCCTTAGTCCTTCATTCTTCCATCCATCCACCCATCCATCCATCCATCCATCCACCCACCCACCCATCCACCCATCCATCCATCCACTCATCCCCCCATCCTCCCATCCACCCATCCATCCATCCACCCATCCCCCATCCCCCCATCCACCCACCCATCTGCCTGTCCATCCACCCATCCATCCACCTACCCATCCATCCATCCATCCCCCCATCCACTCATCTATCCATCCATCCACCCATCCCCCATCCCTCATCCACCCATCCATCCATCCACCCACCCATCCACCCACCCATCCATCCATCCACCCACCCATCCCCCCATCCACCCATCCATCCACCCACCCACCCACCCATCCATCCATCTATCCATCCATCCCCCCACCCACCCATCCATCCACCCATCCCCCATCCCCCCACCCACCCATCCACCCACCCATCCATCTATCCATCCATCCACCCATCCCATCCCCTCATCCACCCATCCACCCATCTCCCCAACCACCCATCCATCCATCCATCCACCCATCCCCCATCCATCCATCCATCCATCCCCCCATTCCCCCATCTCCCCATCCACCCATCCATCCATCCATCCACCCACCCACCCACCCATCCATCCATCTATCCATCCATCCACCCATCCCATCCCCTCATCCACCCATTCCCCCATCCCCCCAACCACCCATCCACCCATCCATCCATCCATCCATCCATCCATTCACCCATTCATCCATCCATCCATCCACCCATCCACCCATCCCACCATCCACCCATTCATCTATCCACCCACCCATCCATCCATCCATCCACCCACCCATCCACCCACCCATTCACCCACCCATCCATCCACTCATTCATCCATCCATCCATCCATCCATCTATCCATCCACCCATCCATCCATCCATCCACCCATCCACCCATCCCCCCATCCACCCATTCATCCATCCACCCACCCATCCATCCATCCATCCACCCACCCATCCATCCAGGGAGAATGCTACCACGCCAATGAGTGCTGTGAAATAAAACATGGTGCCCGATGTGGGTGTGGGGATTGTGAAGGAAGTGCGTGTGTGCCTCAGAAGACCGCGCCCTGCGCCGCTGAGCCGTGCCCACCTGCCGAGTACATCTGAGTCCCTCTGTGGCTCAGAGCCATGGCTTCATACACAGCAGGCGGCCTGAGAGCTTGCTCCTGATTATAGAGAGGCTGTCCGTGCCTCCAGCGCCTGCTCCCAGCGGTGTCTGAGTTCCTGGGTTAGGGAGACCAGTAGATCCCCACCCCATTTCTCTCCAGGCCCTCATTTACCGCCTGGTTATTCACGGCCCTGACATTGCCTCCGTCCCTGCCGTTCTTGTTCCGGGTCGTGTGGGGCCTGTCATAGGTTCCAGGACATAAGGATCTCTAATCCATCGTGTCTCCGTTTCCCTTAGCATTTGGAGCAGTTCAAAGCTTTGAAGGGCCGGCTGGTATTGCTCAGTGGTGAGTGTCGGCCCATGAACCAGGAGGTCACAGTTCAATTCCTGGTCAGGGCATGTGCCCAGTTGCAGGCTTGATCCCCTTTGGGGAGCACGCAGGAGGCAGTCAATTGATGTACCTCTCTCAGGGATGTTTCTATTTCTCTGTCCTCTCCCTTCCTCTCTCTAAAGTCAATAAAAGTATATATTTTTAAGAATCACTGAAGGAAGACACATACTGGACCAGCTCCTTCCACTCATCCTTTTCCAGACAAGGAAACTAAAAGGCTTGCTGGTTAGGAGTTTGTTCTCACGGGTGACCAACAGGCTGCGCTCATTTGCCCCTTTTGGAAGAGGAGGTTGCACGAGTCAGCGCAGTTGAGTAGCTGCTGTGATGCCCCCAGAGAAGTTGAGTGACTTTCAAAAAGCCACAGAGCAGCTGAGAACCCAGCTGGAGCTTGAACTCAGGCTCCAGGTCCTGTCCTGACTCCAGGGACATGCTGCCCTCCACCTGCTGTGCAGAGCTCACCAGGGCTGAGCCACCGCCACAGGCCCCCCAAATCTGTTTCCAGCCTGGCCGCACAGCTGCAGAAAAGCAGTCTCTGCTGCCCTCCGCTGGCAGAACTGAGTAGTGGTGGACTGCTTCACCCACAGACAGGAGCACCCGTCCGCTCCCCTCCTGCACCTTCTGCAGACTTCCCCTCTTCGTTTTAGAAGTCTTGGGACATGCTGACAGACACTGAGACGTGTCTGAACACAAACTGCCCTATTGCTCCCCCATGGCCTCTCCAGAACCTGAACTTCAAATATGTGAGCAGAGGAGGCTGTGGCGAGGTGACTGTGGGAGACGAGATGTGGCATCCTCCCTCTGGTCCTAAGAGCCCAGTGCCACCCTCTCATCAAGAACACAGAGGGCAGAGGGGCCAGAAGGCTGCGTTGCTGGCAGGCGGGCGGCCCGGGCCGCTGGAGGAGGACTCAGGAGACCTGGGAGTCCCGGGAGCGGCCGTGGCTCAGAGCCATGCAGGGCCACCCACCTGGGCCGGGCTGCGCTTGTGAGTGACAGCCAGAAACTGTGGCCAGCGCAGGCGAGGCGTGTGGTACCTGTTCCGCCATTTGCACACTTAGCTTATGTGGCAGCTCGTTTCGGGTCAAACTCTCAGACCTCCCCTTAGACTGGATGGGCCGGTCCCCCAGGCCAGGCGCTGGGAGAGACGGCATCTCCAGTGCCCTGTGGTGGCATGGGGCTCCTGTCAGCAGGACCGTCGGGCAGGGCCGTGAGGGTGCTGCTCCCGTTTCAGGTCTGGACTTCTGGGCATGAGGCTTGCTGGTTAGGAGTTTGTTCTCACGGGTGACCAACAGGCTGCCCTCATTTGCCCCTTTTGGAGGAGGAGGTTGCACGAGTCAGCGCAGTTGAGTAGCTGCTGTGACGCCCCCAGTCTCAGCATCGGGCACCCTAAGGCTGATCAATAACTCTCTCATCGATTTCCATGGATGCTCCCTCACAGGCACGGAGCGGGCGCTCCCCTCGGCGGACCCAGGCAGCTGTCTTCTGAAGGTTGGCCGGCCCAGGGTACTCCTGACCCCCGACTGGGTTCTGTGTGCAGCCAGGAGACGGTCAGGGCCATGGAGCGCAGCTCCCTGTGCCCTGGCCTCCCGGGAGGACCGGCCCAGGCCCCGCCCACGCTCCCGGGAGCCGAGGCCTGGCCCCTCGGAGGGGAACACGGGAGTGGGGCCGGCCACACTGCCCGACAGCACATGGGCTAATGAGGCATCGGATGTTCTTCATCCTCGTTGCTGACAGTATTGTAAGTGTCCCTTCTTCCCACTGACCCTCTAGCCCGCTAGCCCTTGCCCCAGGCCCTCGCCACCCCATTGTCTGTGTCTCTGGTTGATGTCTTCCCACCACCCTCCCTCCCCACGAGATTCTGCCTCTGTTCCATGCTTCCATGTTTCTGGATCCACTTTGCTCATCAGTTTGTTTTATTCATTAGATTCCATATATGAGTGAGATCATGTGGTACTTGTCTTTCTCTGACTGGCTTATTTCCCTTAACATGATACTCTCCAGGCCCTCCATGCTGTCTCAAAGGGTGAGAGGCCCTCCTTACTGCTGCACAGTATTCCCTGGTGTAAATGTCCCACAGCTTTTTATTCACTCGTCTGCTGATGGGCACGTGGGCTGTTTCCAGATCTCAGCTGTTGTACATTGAGCAGCTATGAACATAGGGCTGCATCCATTCTTTCTGATGGGTGTTTCTGGTTTCTTAGGATATATTCCTAGAAGTGGAACCACTGGGTCAAATGGCAGTTCCATTTTTAATTTTTTGAGGAAACTCCACAGTGGCTCACCCCAATGCACAAGGGCTCCCTTTTCTCTACATCCTTGCCAGCACTTATCGTTTGTTGATGTGTTGATGGTAGCCATTCTGTCTAGGCATTGAATTTCTACTATGAGAGACAAAATAACAGGAACTGTGGTCTGATTTATAAATTCTTAATTCTGCAAAGACTGGCTCCTGGGGGTGTGCAGGTCTGGGCGTGCCCGGGTCCCAGGCCACCCAGCACCGGAGATAGTTGTCCTCGGAGCCACCTCCACCACGAAGCTAGACCTGGGCACAGACTGCGAAGGGGAAGGACAGACACGCTCCCTGTGCTGTCCCTGGTCTGTCAGCGGAAGCACGCCCACTTCCCTCTCCCCTGAGCCTCAGGCCTCCTCTTCCTCCCCCTCCTCCGCCCTCTCCTCCCGGGGGGTACAGCAGGCTGATGCCCGCTGGCTGAGGTGGGCCACAGTGTCGTGTCTGAGGCGGGTCAGCCGCGGTGCCCTCCGCCTGGAGCCGCCTGCCCGCCCTGGCCCTGCGCTGGACAGTCTTCACCTCTGCCATCAGAATGATGGCAGCGTCTTCTCTCCTCCTCTCCAAAGAATGGTCCACGAGGAGGCGAGGAAGCCTGCCGGAGGGACCGGGCCGGTCATGGGCAGGCCGAGGCCACAGCCGTGGGGCGGGGCTGCGACCTTGGGCAGAGGATCGGTGGAACTGCACCGTAGGAACATTAATCAGGCAGTTTCGGGCGAGAACACAGGAGAGATGAATTCAGGAGCCAAGAGGAGGCAAAACACACAAAACCACAAGTCAGGTGAGCTGTTTGGCAGGGGCTAGGCCGGGGGTAGAGGGTCCCGGTGACACCAGTCCAGGCTGCCTGTGCCAGACAGGAGAGTTCCGCGGGAAGGCTGATGATTGGAGAGGGGAGCTCCGCTGGGGCTGGTGGGTTTGAGGGATGACACCGGACACCAGGTGTCACTGTCCTCCCGGTCTGAGTATCACCAAGCAGCCTCGCAGGCCCCAGCCCCGGAGGCACCAGCCCTGCAGGCAACAGCCCCCGGAAAGCTGGTGCCACCGCCTCCTTGCTGCCTCCTGCCCTGAGCCCACAGGCGGGCTGGCTCAGAGACCCTCATGCAACAGGCCGCTGTGAAGGTGTCAGCGGGCTGACCAGAGAGCTTGGGCTCTGAACTCCACCACAGAGCCCCGCACCCAGGGCTGAAAGGTCAGACCTGAGACCAGGACACCCGCCTTCGTGCCTGCAGAGGTGGGCGTGGCCAGGATGGCACACGCGGAGCGGCCAGGTGTGGGCACAAACTCAGAAATCAGAAACAGCCGCTGCACTGGCCAACCAGCGCCGCAGCCAGACAGCGTGCAGCCCTGTGAGCTTCGCACAGGACTCGGACGATGCTGAGAGCACAGCCTGAGGAGCGGCAGCTGGGCTGCAGGGGTGGCCGGGCCCTGGGCAGTGACTGTGCACACAGCCATCAGTCGGTCGGTCTCCCATGGAAAGGGCTGGAATGCCGGGAGCTGGTTGCGTGGGGCTCAGGGCCTGCGGGGCCCTCCCTCTGACTTGGCCCTGGCCTCACCTGGACCGGCCTAACCTTCCTTCAATGCCCTCTGTCACTGCGCCTCCTGCGGGGCTTTCCCGGCCGGATCTACGGCCCAGCGAGCTTTATGTGTCATCTTTTTCTTTCTTTCTTTCTTTTTTTTTTTTTTATGGTGAAAATGAGACTTTTACCACCACTCTCGAGAGCGGGCGCCCACTATACAGGATTGTGGTGGGGCAGGGGACAACCTGTTTACATAGCCCCTCCTCCGGCTCCTCATTGGCTGAGACTATCTGGTCACCTTTTTAAATTTGTTTTCTTTATTGATTAAGGTGTTACATGTGTGTCCTTATCACCTCATTGACCCCACCCCCCGCAGCTCATGCCCTGTGCCATTGGTTAGGCTTATATGCATGCATACAAGTCCTTTGGTTGATCTTCCATTTTTTTAAAAATATATTTTATTGATTTTTTACAGAGAGGAAGAGAGAGGGATAGAGAGTTAGAAACATCAATGAGAGAGAACCATCGACCAGCTGCCTCTTGCACATCCCCTACCGGGGATGTGCCCGCAACCAAGGTACATGCCCTTGACCAGAATCGAACTCGGGACCTTTCAGTCCGCAGGCCGATGCTCTATCCACTGAGCCAAACCAGTCTCGGCCCTTTGGTTGATCTTTCTCCCTTCCCACCACCCTCCCCTGCCTTCCCTCTGAGGTTTGATGATCTGATCGATGCTTCTCTGTCTCTGGAGCTGTTTTTGTTCATCAGTTTGTGTTGCTCATTATATTCCACAAATGAGTGAGTTCATGTGATAGTTATCTTTCTCTGCCTGGCTTATTTCACTTAGCACAATGCTCTCCAGTCCCATCCATGCTGCTGCAAATGGTAAGAGTTCCTTCTTTTTTACCACAGCATAGCATTCCATTGTGTAGATGTACCAGAGTTTTCTGATCCACTCATCTGCTGATGGGCACTTAGGCTGTTCCAAATCTTAGCTATGGTGAAGTGTGCTGCTATGAACATAGGGGTGCATATATCCTATGATATCCTGTTTTTCTAACACATTTATTTTAAAATAAAATCAACCATTAACATTGATGACCATAAGACCAGCCCCTAACGTGTAGAACAATGAGCCCTGAAAACCACAGACCATCTCCCCTTCCCCATCTCACATAGCAACACTGTCCGGCAACGCGAGCCACTGCTTCCTGTGTGGCTTCGCCAAAGCCAGTCCCAGAGCAGGGGGACCAGCCGGTCAAACCGCCCGGGGCTCAAAGCCGCACCCTGGAACCCCTCATTCTACCACTTCTCTCGGCAAACAGAAGCGGAGGCCACGACCTTCCAGAGCCGCGGGGACTCCCAGCTCCGGGCAGGGGCACTGGCAGCGCTGGGGCTGGGTGGCAGGCCGGCTCTGAGGGAGTGATCCCCTCGGGCGTCGGGGCCCTGGAGGACAGGCCTGGGGAGCGGCATGGCCAGCAGCCTGCGTGGTCGGACAGGCCTGCGCCCGCGCCTCCGTGACCCTCACACGAGGGGCCATCTTCGACACGTTGGGCAGCCTCGCTGCCTGTCCCCTCCGTGTCATCCCTGCAGCCGGAGGTCACTCCTCACGGCGACCTGAGACGCTCACACAGGCCGGCGCCCGGCAGCGAGGGCTGAGCCGCAGGACGCTCGTCCAGGAGGGAGAGGAGTGAGCTCAGACAGCCCCGCGGTCAGGGCCACACCTGTCACTGGCAGGTAACGGCTTTCTCCTCACCTGACGAAGGGAGGGGCACCGGGGCAGGTGACAGCAGTGAGACGGGGCTGGTTAGGAATGGCGGCGGCAGGGGAGGGGCCCCCAAGGTCCACCGGACAAGCTTGGATGGGTTTTCGGAGGAAGAAGGCAGTGTTTAGAGGAAGGGGGAAATGTCTGCAGGAGGTGGACCTCGGGGGCGAGCCGCCCTGTCGGTCGTGCTGCTGTCGTAGGGTCTCCTCCCCACATGGGAGCTGGGCTCCTCCCGTCGGGAGAAAGGTCCCTTGTGTTTCCCTCAGGGCTCGGTGTCAGGCCAGGGGTTGCTCCGGACGTGCCTCCTGTCCTCCCAGGAGCCCGTCCCGACCCCTCCCCACTCAGGCAGCGTGTCCCCGGCGGGCTGTGCAGAGGCTGTGCCAGCTAAGCCCGGGCTGGGAGCACCTCCGAGCTGCTCGGCTGTGGCCCATCACGTTTAGTTCCTGGAACAAAGCAAACCCCAAAACTGGAAAACTTGTTTACCTGCATCACAAGGAACAGAATCATATGGTCACTTCCTCTTTCAGGTAAGGAAATCAGGCACTGAGAGAATTCTAAGTTCACATAGCAAGTCAGAAACAGGAACAAGGATACCCATTTGATAAATGATTACTCAACATTCAACAGACACATGGCAGTGGGACCGGAGTTTGTATACATCCCGTCCCCACGACTGCCCGTCAATCTCCCTGAGGCCCAAAGAGAAAAGGCCCTGGTCACCGCAGACTGGCGACAGGATCCAGCTCAGACCCGCCTGCAGGCTGGGGCCCCTCTGAAGCTCAGAATAGAATCCCCTCTCCTGTTTCCATGCTAAATCCAATCACCCTTCGTTAAGCCTCTGTGATCTCTCTGTGCTCACAGTTCCCAGCCTGGGATGGGGTCAGGGTCACGCCTGTGAGGGGAAGGGAAGGACGGTGGCCAGCACACAGCCACCAGCAGGGATGTTTGTGTGGTCCCCGAGTTGGCACAAAGAGACCAAGTTCCCAGAAGCTGAGTGACTCACCCACGTTCAACAGTAAGCATGGTGAACCCAGATCCCACAGCCAATCTGTCTGACGCCAAAGCCAGGCCGCCTGATGAGGCTAAAATTAATTGAGATTGTCCACTAATGGTGCTTGGCGCTGACTCAATGGCAACAGGAACCCAGCTCGGAGAGGTGCAGAAGGAACTGTTGTTCAGTGCAAACAGCTCAGTTGTGACGGAGCACAAGCGTGAGAAAACTCAATAGACTACAGCTCAGGAAGAAGCAGCAGGCTGTGAGGCAGCCCCGGGCAGGGCCACGGTCAGCCCTGGTCTGGTCTAGTGTGACCTGCCCTGGGCTGCCCTGGGCTGCTCTGCTCTGGTGAGCCATCTTCATGTTTCAGCTCCAGCCAAAGGAGAACAGTCATCATCAAAAGGAGCCGAGGAGAGCCGGCTTATGTAGCCAGAACTCTCTGCCCCTGGTCCCTGACTGGTTTGCCCTCATGTAAATGAGGACTCTAAATAGTCACAGTGTGATTGGTCCAAAGGGGCCATCCTACTTGGTCAAAACGGGGCCATTCTGATTGGCTGGTGAAGATGCTGATGGCACTATAACTGTGCAGCCCAATTAGATGGGGACAGTCTCAATCCTGTTGGTTAAAGTTCAATCCCAGGAACTCCTGGCTCAGATGGCAACCTAGCATGTTGCCTGTGCTTAGCCAGCGTTCACCCTTAACTGAATTGAAAACTGTGTTTACGGATGTGTGCCCCCATCCAGCTTCACGGAAGGTCTGTGAGCTCACGGGCGGGGCGTGGGAGGGGTGATGACCTTTCCATAAGCCCGACACCCAGCTCCGGGTTCTTAATTCTGTCAACTGTGACCACTTGTTTGAAAAAGTCTCCTTCGCGCAGGTTGTCACAACCTCTTCTTGAGCAGAAGAGGCAGGTGCTGTCGCTTCTCGGCCGGCCGCGCCGGCACACCTCTGTGAGTGTCTGCCGCCCCGGTGTGTCCCGAAGGCTGTGAGGACTCGGTGCTGCAGGGGGCGCCCTGGGGACGTCCAGAGGGCCAGGCTGCTCCTCTCCGCCGCGCCGACCGGTCCGGCAGCAGCTCCCCCGGGCCAGGGTCAGGGCCCCGCGCAGCCTGTCCGGCTCGGTCTCCGCCGCCTGAGTGGGCGTCCCGCGCTGTGCCCCGCGGCTCCCGGCGCCCGCTCGGCAGCGCCGGGTCTAAAGCTGAGCCCGGGTGCAGGGCTTCCGGCTGGGGAGCGGCTGGCCGGCACCTCTGCTCCTCCGTCCGCGGTCAGATGAAGCGTGGCCTCCCCCCCCCCCCCGCGCCCGCGCCCGCGCCCGCCCCCGCGCGACGCCACCCACCCGGGGCGAAGGCCGGAGCCCCAGGGGCGGGTCAGGACACCACTCCGCGTCCTCCCCTCCCTCCCGCTGCTCCTCCTCCTCCTCCTCCTCCTCCTCCTCCTCCTCCTCCTCCTCGCGGCCACTGGCTGCACCTCCGCGGCCTGCACAATAGAGGCTCCGCCTCCCTCTGCGCTGCTCGCAGTCCCTCCGCATCGGGCGGTCCTCGCCCCAGGTTCCCAGCAGCCCGCGCTGGGCCACCCCGGGCTCCCTGCCGCTGCCCGAGCTCCGCCCGGCGCTGCCCGACCCAGCCTCCCGCCTGAGGACGCCGTCACCTCCACTTCCCTGCGTCCAGGGCCGCTCGCACCCACCCGGACGGAGATGACCCGGGTCCCGGGGGCGCCCCGGCCACGCGCGCTCACCTGCACCCGGCCGGGGAAGGCGCTCTGAGCTCCGCCTGACCAGCCGTCCCCTGGCACAGCCGCTGCGGGACCCAGCCCCAGCCGATCCGGCCCAGCCCCTCTGTCTCGCCCTCATGGCCCAGCCTCTGCTGCTGGCTCTCTGGCTGGCTCTGGGAGTGGCCCTCAGTGTGGCCGCTGTGACCCCCGCAGGCACCAGCGAGCCCCCTACCGCGCCGACCGTGGCCCCCACGGAGGCCGAGACCCTGCAGAGCGAGGCCGACAACCAGGAGAACGTCCTGTCTCAGGTAGGCGCCGTATGGCCACCTGCCTGCCCCGCCAGGTGGGCCACGGCCGGCGGGAGGGCACCGGTGTCTGGTGGCAGACTGTTTGCTTAGGGCAGGCGTCCTCAAACTTTTTAAAGTGGGGGCCAGATCACGGTCCCTCAGAGAGCTGGAGGGCCGGACTATATGAACTACTAATTCCTACTGTAACACCTCGGCTGCGCTCACTGCCCAAAAAACCTGGCGGGCCGGGTCAGACTCCTCTGCGGGCCGCATGTGACCCGCGGGCCGTAGTTTGAAGACCCCTGGAGGGGAAGGGACAGGGTCTTCCAGGCGAAGGGACCGGGAGGAGAGGGTGGGGAGGAATGGGAGGAGACCCTCTGGCCTGCAGGCTGTCTGTGGAAACGGCAGGGGCGGATGGCGGGACCCCTGGGAGATGTCTCCCACCAGAGTGAGAGGCCCGGAGAAGACGGTGGATGTGGGCAGTAAAGGATTGTCCTTGTTTGAGGGCTCAGTCCCCCGCCCTAGTCCCAGTTTTCAGCTAAAGACCATCAGGCGCTGATGGTTAGAAGGGGGAGGGGTGGACAGGGCCGGTTCGGAGTCTCAGTCAGACCCCTCTCCTGGGGGGCTCTCCGGGCTGTTTATCCCATGACCTGTGGCAGCGGCTGCCGAGGAAGGACCCCGAGGAAGGACTCCAAAGCCCTGCCCAGGCTCTCACCATCTCCGGGCCCTCCCCGCATAACATGCTAACACTGCCCCGAGCCCGCCCACAGCCTCTGGAAGCGCCTGGCATCGGGGTCCTGTGGGGCCATGGGCAAAGCTTCCTGAGAGCCGAGCCTCTGGAGCAGTGGTTCCCCTCCTTTCTCATGCGGCGGCCCTTCAGTTCGGCTCCTCATGTCATGGTGACCCCCAACCATAACGTTACTTCTGTTGCTACTTCGTAACTGTAACTCTGCTCCTGTTGTGAATCGTAATGTAAATACCTGTGTTTTCTGATCGTCTTAGGAGATCCTGCTAGCGATTCTCAACCTGTGAGGTAGCAACGAAAGTAATGTTATGGCTGGGGTCACCACAACCTGAGGAGCCGTATGGAAGGGTCGCGGCCTTAGGAAGGCTGAGAACCGCTGCTCTGGAGGAAGGCTGCAGGGGGCTCCGTGTGGGTCAGGGAGGGAGCGGAGCAGAGCTTCAGAGGCGGGAGGCCAGCCGCATCAGACACCTCTAACTACAAGCCGCCGTCCGCTGCGCTTGATAACAGCCCTGAAAAAAATGAGCGTTAGCAGAAACCCAGACTCCGCAAGGAAAACATGGCCAGCCGTTCCCCACCCAGCAGCCAGCGAGGCTCCCCACAATCTCCTGGCCTCCAGCAGGTCACGGGCCGGACGGAAGGAGCCCCTCTCGCTGTCCAGAAAGGGAGGCTGTGCGGGTGCGGGTGCGGGTGCGGGTGCGGGTGCGGGTGCGGGTGCGGGTGCGGGTGTGGGTGCGGGTGTGGATGTGGGTGCGGGGCCTGCCGGAGAGCAGCTGGGAGAAGCATGGCCCCCAGGGGACCCCCAGAAGCTGCCCTGCGAGCGCAGGCTGAGGACACGGCCCGCCTCCTCGGAGCAGAGGGTGCCGGGCGTCTGAGCTTTGCCTGGACTCTGGGTCCAGAAGCCGCTCTAGGAGCCAACTCACTCCTCACACGGAGCAGTCCTCACCGCCTTCTCCAACCCGAACCCACGCTTAGGGGCCCAGCTCAATCGCCCCCTCCTCGGTGCGCTGTGGGCT
This sequence comes from Pipistrellus kuhlii, assembly GCF_014108245.1. Classification (NCBI taxonomy): domain Eukaryota; kingdom Metazoa; phylum Chordata; class Mammalia; order Chiroptera; family Vespertilionidae; genus Pipistrellus; species Pipistrellus kuhlii. The sequence continues at coordinate 917,443 of NW_023425585.1, forward strand.
GCAGTCCAGCGCAAGCTCACCCCCTGCTGGGCACTGGGCGCACCCTCTCCCTCTGCACTCCGCCTGGCGCATGGGCACCCAGAGCAGTCCCCGGGGCGCCTGGGAGCGGAGGGGGTAAGTGGTGACAGGAAGGAGCAGCTTCAGGTCCGATGTGGGCAGTAGCTCAGCAGGCACCTCCTTTCCCTCCTCGCTCTAACCTGGGCTCCCGCTGGGCAGGGCTGCTGGGAGGACACTGGGGCTCACTGGTCTTTCCTTAAAATGATGAAAGGCCGAGGCCTGAGACACGCCGCTTCCTCGGACAAGAGCTGGCGGCCGCGGTGCCTTCCAGACAACGACGCGGTCAGCAGGTGGTCTTGTGATGACCGTGGGCGGTCAGGTGTCTGAGGTCTCTGGCTCAGAGGCCTGTGTCCACATGCCCTGCCATCCTCTCTCTGTCTGTCCAGCTGCTGGGCGACTATGACAAGGTCAAGGCTGTGTCCGAGGGCTCCGACTGCCAGTGCAAATGCGTGGTGAGACCCATGGGCCACGACGCCTGCAAGAGGGTCAACGCCGGGGCCTCCAGGAAGGAGGACTTCTACACCGTGGAGACCATCACCTCGGGCCCGTCCTGCAAGTGCGCCTGCGTCGCTCCGCCCTCCGCCCTCAACCCCTGCGAGGGGGACTTCAGGCTCCAGAAGCTCCGGGAGGCCGACAGCCGCGACTTGAAGGTGGGCCTGGTGGGGCGATGCCGTGGGTGAGGTGCCGCGGAGCCCCCGAGTCACCAGCCTGGGGACGCAGGCCTCTGAGTGAGGGACCTGCGTCAGCCTTTGCACAGTGGTCACTTTCAGCCCCGACACCCACGGGAGCTGGTGAGAGCCAAGTCCGCCCATGTTGCCAGTGGAGCCGGAGGCCACCTTGGGGGCAGCTGCCAGGCCCCACGGCCTAAAGCATGTGCCCGCAGCCCACCGGGCGGCTCCGTCCGGCTCCTGGCCACGCGCGCGGTGGGAGGAGCTGGGTTTAGGAGTCAGACAACGGGTCCGTCATCATCGGCACCACTTGCATCGTCGACTCAGGTCACCTGCTTGTCTGGCCCCTGAATGCACAGCGTGCCACCTCAGAGCTGGGTCACCAGGCTCGGTGCGAAGAGAACACGCTGCCCTCAGGGCCCTCAGTGGGCCAGCAGGTGCCCCCGTGCAGTGTGCCAGGGCACAAGCACAGGTCCTGAGGCTCCAGCCACCCCCTGGGTGTCCACAGAACCCCCGGCAGGTGCTGTGCTGACAGACAGGACTGACAACCTCGGAGGAAAGACAGATGATGGAGACTCACCAGAGCCCCAGCAGGCGGGTACACTCACCCACGGTGTCTGCTGCGTGTATGCCAAGACAAATGCCCCCTCTGAGGCCACCTCTCAGTCCCTGGGACTTCCCTGCCGGGCTCACCCTGGTGTTCTGGCCTAGACTAACCGCCCTGTTCCGCAGCTCGCCACCATCATAGACATGCTGGAGGGCGCGTTCTACGGCCTGGACCTCCTGAAGCTGCATTCGGTCACCACCAAGCTGGTGGGGCGAGTGGACAAACTGGAGGAGGTAAGGAGCATCCTGAGAGGTAAGGGTCTCCACGTCTTTCTCCTGATCAAGCCCCAGAGTGTATCCAACCTCCCCGTGTTCCGACAGAGGGCACATCGCTGTGCCATGTGGCTACAGTGCAGGGCCTGCTGCCCCAAGCACCAGGGTCCCGGTCTCAGCCAGCACCTGGCCCGTCAGCCGTCTGCTTGGGGAGCAGCTGGTCTCGGCAGCTGGCGGCTCCGCCCAGCCGCTGCCATCTCAGCTGTGGTCAGAGGGACGGGCCTCGTCCTGGCTGTGCTGACAGTCTGAACACCGCTGCGCCGGGGCTGGAGGCAGCTGCCAGGGGTGCTGTCCTGTCCCTGCCCCCCGGGCCTGGGGGGCTGGAGTGGGGAGAGCAGACTGAGCTACCAGCCTCCCCCGGGGCCCAGGGCCCCACGCTGGCTCCCGTCGCTCCCACAAGGAAGCCTCGGTCCCTTCACCCAGGCCCCACCTGCTCCCGGAGGGCCCTGGAGGGGGCTCGGGTGCCCACCTCTCCCTGCCCCGAGGGCCCTCCCTCCGCCTCGCCCACAGCTGCCAAGCTGCTGCCCCATCGTTGTCCTACCCAGGCCCGGGGAGAAGGCGGGGCTGTCACCACCCCTGCCTTCCCTTCGGCAAAGTCGGAAGCCTGAGTAAGGACAGGCCATTTGTATGCAAAAGCCACTGCAAACAGGTTGGGGGTGCAAATTGGATGGGGCAGGGTCTCTGGGAATCAGGAGGGAGCAAACAGATATTGTCCCTGCCAGTCAGCTCTGCAATCAGAGAGGTCCCAGCACAGCAACAATTATCTCTGAGAGCACCTCCATCTGGGTGAAAGCTGCCCCAAGTTCCTACCCTGATGCCTGACAGTCCAGTTCCTCCCTATGTCTGTCTGGGCCCCCAAAGCCACTGCTCTGCACCGGAGCTCAGAGCAAGCAGGCCCTTTAAGAAGAACACCTGGAACTCCAGCAATCTCCTTGTCACTGAACCCCAACCCCCTCTGGCTTTTACAGCCCAAAGTTGTAGGAACTTCTCTTCCCAGCTCTGGGAGCCTGGGCTGGGGTCTGGTATGGGGCTGAGACCCCTTGCTCCTCACAGGCGCCTCCTCAGAGACAATCTCCCTCCTGATGAAAAAAAAAAAAAAAAAAATGCCACATGTGGGTGCTGGTCCAGCCCATTCTGTGCCTCCTCCCAGTCTCCGTGAGCTTTCTTTAGTTTTCTAGGCGTAGGACTGCCATCAGCCAGGTTTCAGGCAGTTCTGAATGCTGGTGGTTCTGTGTTTTAGTTGTAATTTTGACGTAGTTGTGGGAAGCGGCGAGGATAGGCGTTGACCTATGCCGCCATCTTGGTTCTTCCTCTGACACTTGTTTGAAAAGATCCTCAGGCAAACCACCTCCTCGCTGGGGTCTCCATGTCCCCTTCTTGCAAATAAAGGTTAGGCTTGAGCTGTGGGGTCCGGGCCAGCTCTGACCTCTATGAAAACTCAGCCGCTCGGTGTGCCCACTCCATGAACTCGCTGACTCCCCGTGATGGCCACAGGGAAGCGCAGGGCTTCCTCACTCACCGTGGATGCTGGCCCGGCAGCAGCAGTGGGATGGCCCGGCAGCAGCAGCTGCACATCCCCTCCAGGATCTGCTCTCCTCATGGTGGCCCTTGGCCACCCCACTGTGTCAGGAGTGACCCCCTATCCCCCCAGAGGTACATGCCTCCCCACCCTCCACACACACACACACACACACACACACACACACACACCATGAGATGGCTCACCTGGGCCTGAAGCAAGATCTCTTTCTCACGGCTCTTGTCTGCACAGTGAGTTCTGTGCAGTCAGAGGCTGCCCTGGGGACTCGGGCATGCATGCCGCATGGCTGGCCCTGCAGGAGCCCATCAGGGGTCTGTGGCCTCGCCCTGGGCGCCTGGCGTCCCCTGAGAACATGGCCGCATGGCCAGGCCGAGTATGTGTGTCAGAGAGGAAGCAAGTCTGGCTCCCCTCCCTCTCCCTGCGGCTGCCTCCCGCACACGGCCCAGAGGACAGAGCACTGGGCAGTTCAGAGGCTCCTGGGAGCCTTAGAAGGGGCCGGAGCAAGACAAAGTGGTCCTGAGTGCAGCTCATGGCTCTCAACTGAGAGGAGAAAGGGCACCTGGGAGCCTGCCCACAGCTGGCCGTGACCCAAACCGCAGCCCACCCCCGGGGAAGTGCCCTGCTGCCTGGTCCATGCCCCTCCTGGGCCCTGGATGTGGGGCTTGGGCTGGGGGCCCAGCTGTTCCTCAGCTCTGGGCTGGACACACGCAGGCCCAACGGCTCCTCGGCCGTGTCCAGCCTGCCTGGCCGGTCTGTGCTCTGCGCGGATGGCGGCTCGTCTTCAGCGCAGTAACGGACCCTCTTTTTAAATGTTTTCTCAGGAAGTTTCTAAAAACCTCACCAAGGAAAACGAGCAAACCAGAGCGGACGCGGGAGGAGTCCGCGCGGAGGCGAAGGAGCGAGGAGGCGGGGAGAACTGCTCCCAGGCGGCGGCCGGGCTCCCGGGGGCGGGGGCAGGCCCGGCCCTGCAGAGGGACGAGGCCGCCTACGCCCACCCCGAGGTACGCGCCTCCCCGCAGGGCGGGCACCGCACCGAGGGACCCTCCTGCCACAGGCACCTGTGCGGCTCGGGGTGGGCTAGCCATTTGCTCAGTGCAGAGGCCAGGGAGGGCTGCGGGCCGTGCGGGTGCCGGACTCGCGGGCGCAGCGGGCAGGTGAGGAGACAGAGCAGGAGCTCCCAGGCGCCCTGGCTTGGAGGGGCGTGTCCCTGCCGCCGTCCTCGTCCTCGCGGGAAATGGACTCTGTCTGATGCAATTTGATTGACGCCCAACGACCCACTTGCTTCAAAGTTCCTCCCATTTGCGACCGGTCTGCTCCGCGTTATGTGCTGGGTGACCCGCGGTGCCCGGACACAGCTAATGCGGAGCTCACTGGGAGGGCGGAGGGGCAGCGGGAGCGAGTGCGGACGCCACCAGGGGCCGGGGCAGCGGCGGGAGGAGCCGTGAGGACCACCTCACAGGCTGTCCTGGGGCCCCGGGCGGTGGACGGCAGGGCCCCCAGCGGCCAGGCCGGGCGTGCGGGCGGGGCTGCGGCTGCTGGCACCTGGGAGGGCTGCGTTCCCCGGGGCCTGGCAAGTGCAGGCAGCACAGCCTGTCTAGGGGTGCCGGGTGGACAGTGCCATTTGGGGAACTGGGCTCGGAGGGCAGGACAGCAGGCAGCTTGGCCCTGCGGACAGTATGGCGCCTGCACCCTGCCCAGCACGTGACTCAGAACCAACCAGTTCCCGACCAGAGAACAGGGCGAGGGAGGCCTCTAGCTCCTGGCTGTGCCCACGATGACTGCTCTGAGGCTTTGGGGGAATCATAGTCCTTCAGACACAGACACACACACACACACACAGACAACACAGAGACACACACACACACAGAGAGACACACACACACAGGCACACACACACAGAGACACACACACACACAGAGACACAGACACACACACAGGCACACAGACACAGACACACACACACAGACACACACACACACACACACAGAGACACACACACAGAGACACACACACACAGGCACACACACACAGAGACACACACAGGCACACACACAGAGACACACACACAGACACATACACACACACACAGAGACACACACAGAGACACACACACACAGACAACACAGAGACACACACACACAGAGACACACACACACAGAGACACACACACAGAGACAACACAGAGACACACACACACAGACACACACACAGGCACACACACAGAGACACACACACAGGCACACACACACAGAGACACACAGACACACACACAGACACACACACACAGTCACACACACAGAGAGACACACACACAGAGAGACACACACACAACACAGAGACACACACACAGAGACACACACACAGACACACACACAGAGACACACACACAGAGACACACACACAGGCACACACACACAGAGACACACAGACACAGACACACACACACAGTCACACACACAGAGAGACACACACACAGGCACACACACAGAGACACACACACAGGCACACACACAGAGACACACACACAGAGACACACACACAGGCACACACACAGAGACACACACAGGCACACACAGAGGCACACACACAGACACACACACACACACACACACACGTCGGGGTGTCCCATGTGCTGCCTGCTGGGCCACTGGAGCAGGTCTGAGCTCAAACCCACCGGGGTGGACGTTTGGGCTGGAAGAGAAGCTGGGGGCGCCTCCGTGGCCCTGGGCACCCCCTGCTGCCAGCGCGGGCGGCTGCTGCCCCTGGCCCTGCCCCGGCGGCCCGGCTGAGCTCGCCGCGGTCTCGCTGACGCTCCGTGTGCTGTGCTGTGAACCAGCTCGGGTTTCCTGAGGGCAGACAGAGAACCAGCCAGACTCCCATCCCTCCTTGCTCAGCAGAGGCCAGTCCCTCCGAGGCCCAGTCATCACTGCAGGCAGCACAGTCCACCCGGCCCGGCTGCGGGGACAGAGCCAGGACCCGAGGGGACCAGCGAGGGGGGCCCTGGGCTCGTCCTCTCGTACCCTCCTCCCCCCGTCCATGAGCCTGGGGGGGCCAAGGCACCCAGGTTCTTGTAGCCCATTCCCAGCTTCTCAGGACCGTGGTGTGGGCGGCCGTCCGGAGACCTCTCGCCAAGAAGGTCGTGGCCTGGAGGTGGTGAGGGCTCTGGGCGCGGGCGGGAGAGGGACAGCCAGGCGCCAGGAATGAAATCACATGCAGAGTCTTGGGTTAACGGAACGAGGGAGCCACTGCGGCCGAGAGCCGTGCCAGGAAGGCAGGGAATGACACACGTTCTGGCTGGGCAGTGCGAGGTCCTCTTCCCGGTGCTCCCAGCAGGCGCCGCGCCCTGCCCAGCCCCGCCCTCAGAACCCAGAACTAAAGCCAGCTCCGAGGGCTGCCGGGCGATGAGGCTTTGAGATACAGGGGCACCGGGCCCAGAGGTACGGGGATGGCCCTTGCACCTCTGGTCCTCCTGACTCCCAAGTCACCTTGACAGCCAGAAGCAGGAAGTGGGGGCAGCAGGAGGGGGCAGGCCCTCTCAGACCCCAGCCAGGGACCCCTGCCTTCCAGCACTTGGTCTCCACTTGCTGCCAGCAGCCAGGGTGCGTGTCTGTGGCCGGGAGGGTCAGCGGAGAGGCCAGCTGCCCCTCCCGGCGGTGGCCCCGCAGCAGCTCAGGGCCTGGGCTTTGTTTCCAGGCGGCTCTGCTCTTGGTGATTTCACTGGTGCCCGGCCTGACGGGCCTCCTCCTGGGAGGGGCCTTTTGGGGCTTCAGTGGCTGAGAGCTGGGCTGGGCCACACCCCGAGGCCCCCTCCACCTCCTGGATGGGCCCCTGCCCTCGGGAGCTGCAGCCTTGGGGGCCTGGTTTTGAGCCGTGTGCCTGTCCTGGGGCCATGTGCCTGTCTCCTCGTCCGCAGTGGGCGAAGCTCCGTCCTCCGAGGAGCCACAGGCATGGAGAAGGAGGCCTGGCTCTGAGATGAAAGTTGAGTCTGTCCTTGCTGTTGCCTGGGCTCCATGCTGCCCCACCTGACCTGTCGCTGTCCCTGAGCCTGACCATGGCCTGGCCACTGTATCCCTGAGCCTGCCCCTGAGCCTGACCGTGGCCTGACCGCTGTCCCTGAGCCTGACCGTGGCCTGGCCGCTGTGTCCCTGAGCCTGACTGTGGCCTGGCCTGGCCCCTGTGTCCCTGAGCCTGACTGTGGCCTGGCCTGGCCCCTGTGTCCCTGAGCCTGCCTCTGAGCCTGACTGTGGCCTGGCCGCTGTGTCCCTGAGCCTGACTGTGGCCTGGCCTGGCCGCTGTGTCCCTGAGCCTGACTGTGGCCTGGCCTGGCCGCTGTCCCTGAGCCTGACCGTGGCCTGGCCGCTGTCCCTGAGCCTGACCGTGGCCTGGCCTGGCCGCTGTCCCTGAGCCTGACCGTGGCCTGGCCTGGCCGCTGTGCCCCTGAGCCTGACTGTGGCCTGGCCGCTGTCCCTGAGCCTGACCGTGGCCTGGCCGCTGTCCCTGAGCCTGACCGTGGCCTGGCCTGGCCGCTGTCCCTGAGCCTGACCGTGGCCTGGCCGCTGTCCCTGAGCCTGACCGTGGCCTGGCCGCTGTGCCCCTGAGCCTGACTGTGGCTGGCCCCCTCTCTCTGAGGAGCAGTATGAAGAGGAGTTCCTGCGGGAGGAGACCGTGTCCCAGCACGTCAACGCCATCGAGCTCCTGCGGACGCAGCCCCTGGCTCCGCCCGAGCTGGTGCGGCCGCGGCAGCCAGTCCAGAGGCAGGTGTCCCTGCGGGGCCGGCCGGCCTCCAAGCCTGCCGTCATCCGGGGCATCACCTTCTACAAAGCCCAGGACCCCGAGGACGAGAACGGCATCGAAGAGCAGCGTGAGTGGGCCAGCAGGCCTGGCTGGGCGGGCGCCGGGCTGTGCGGCCTGAGCCGCCTGTTCGAGAAGCCATGTCCTCTGGTGCGGCCAGGCCCTGCCCTCACAGTTCAGAGACCACGTGGGGTGCGGAGTCGCTCCCCTGCCTGCCCCTTCCCGGCCCGGCCTCCTGCCGGACACGCGCACTCCCACCTCTGACTCCCGAAGCCCTGGCTGCCCCCCACTCCCCTCCCGCCGCCCTCCCCTCCCCACACCCCAAAGGGCCCAGTCCGAGCTCATCCCCAGCCCTGCTCACCCAGTTGCTGCCATAATCCTTTTGCCCATCTTTAGCTTGTCTTTTTATCGTTGGTTTGGGAGGCTGGGTGTTTGAGGACACCATCTTGTCAGTCACGTGAGCTGCCAGGCCGTCATGCTGCCTGCGGCTGCACCTCGGTGCCTGGATGAACAGAGGCTCACGGCTCACCCACCAACTCCGTGGAGATCTGCCTCCACGTTCCTTCTCCACTCGCACCCTGCGCCTCCCCTTTCCCCAGGATCACGGCTGAAGTCCACACGCAGCCCCCCAGCCCCCACCAGCTCCCACGTCCCTCTGCCCTCCTCCTGCTGCCCCCCCGAACCCGCCTCTTTGTCTGCATCAGCCTCCAGGCATGTTCTGGCCCCGGGGCCTTCGCACAGCGGCTGTTCCCCCAGAGCTCACTTCCCCGTGTCTGCTCCGCTCCCTCGTGTCCCCAGGCCTCTGCTCATCTCCCTCCAGCGAGCAGTGCTGACCACTGTACCCCCCACCCAGGCCCACCAGCTTCCCTCCAGACACACACGGCACCGCCCGGGCTGCTGTCGGTGTCCCCCCTGGGCGGCTGAGGGAGCAAGGCCTTCCTCTGCTCACCGTTGTCTGTGCCGCAAACACGGATGAGTGGGCCATGGGTCCGGCAGGGCCTTCACTTTCTGTCCTCCACCCCCACCGCCCGCCTTCCTCGGAGGGCCCATGCCTGACTCGGTGCTCCTGTCCTGCCCCGGCCGTTCTCCGGGTCACGCGAGCCTGTTTGCCCCCCAGAGGACCCGTTCTCCGGCGGGGACAGCGGTGTGGACTTGCTGATCGAGGACCAGCTGCTGAGACACAACAGCCTGCTGCCCACTGAGCCCCGCAGGCCGGCAGCCGCCCACCACGGCACGGCTGCACCCGCCGGGGTGTCCGCGCCGCGGCCTCAGGCCTCCCCCTCGGCCCCCCGTGTCCCTGCTGCCTCCGCCGAGCCGGTCCCCACGCCACAGCCAGCCACCGTCCCTCCAGCCCCCGGGGGGGCCCCGCCCCCCACCGTGGCCCCCACGGCCACCCCCTCTCCTCCGGCCCCAGCTTCCCTGCCAGCGGCTCCTGGGGACACACGCCCGTCCACAGTGCCCCCCACCGCGGCCGGCACAGGCTCCCCGGGGAAGGCCGCCCCGGCCGCGGGCACCGCGGGCCCCAGCGCGCTCCCGGAGGACGACATCCGGAACGTCATAGGTGAGCGCCGCCTGCCGGCCGGCCGCTCAGCGTGCGAGCCGACCTGCCCTTGGCTGGCCCGGCCTCCCCCCAGGTCCCAGAGCAGGTGCACGGAGCCAGCGGGGCCGGGGCCGGCTGCCCGGTCTGCAGACGTGCGCCCGCGCTTCCTGCCCTGCGTGGGTGCCCTGGGTCCGGGGAGGAGTTGGCTGAGGCCACCGGGGAGGGCACAGTGGGGCCGGGAGGGCTTCCTTTTCTTCCTGCCGTGGGGGCTGCCCCTCCGCATGGACAGTGGGAGGCCGTGTCCTGCTCGACTTTGGCCGGGATCCGAGGGGCCACGGCCGCCCGGCCGGGCAGCTCGTGCCCCGGGCAGTCTCCTGCTGTGGGGGAGCGTGCCGGACCTTCCGCACCGGTCACCTTGCGGGACAGTCTGCCGGGAAACAGGAACCTGCCCCTGGGCCTCCGCTGTGGCTGCAGCCCCTCCCCTCGCCGCCGTCCCCGTCCCCCCGCCGGCCTCTGCCCGGCCCGCCCTGGGTGCTGCCACTAGTGGGTTTTCTGGTCTGACCCCAACACGGAGCCGCAGGGAGCGGGGGGAGGGGACCTTCTCTCCGGTGGGGCAGCGCCCTGTCCAACCAGAGGGACGGCCTGCGGCCTCGGAGCCGCCTGCCTCCTGCATCTTGGGTTCCTTTAACCTGAGGGGCGGGCGCCGGTTCCTGCAGGTCTGGTTCCCACAGTCACCGCTCACTGCCCATCGCTGTCGAGTGCCCGTCCCCGTGTGACATTCCCTTTCCAGAACTTTCCCTGCAGGCCCAGCCTGTGCCTGCTGCAGCGACCGCCGGGCCAAGGACCCAGTGCCTCTCAGGTGGCCGCCATCTGGCGGAGCGGCTCGGCCCCTGGGTGACGAGGTGGCAGTTGGGATTTGGGGCTGAGCCGTGTGGCTACTTTGAAAGGAACCTCCTATCCCACGGTGCCCAGACCGGATGCTGTGACCCCCCAAAAGGCCGACCCTTGTCCTCAGGGAAACTGAAACAGAGACATTCCAGAACAAACGGTCAGAGCCGACCGCTGGCTGGTTAACGAGCGCAGTGGGGGCCGCCGGCGCCTCGGACGGCACTTCCCCCCGCAGCCGGGCTGCGTGAGCGACGGGGAGGTTGGCCGTCCTGGGTGAGCCGTCGGGAGGAGCTGGACAGTCGGCAGGGTGGCCTGGGTCTCACAGGCTGGGAAACACCATGGTCAGGATCTGGGGGAGAAGGACTCCCCACCAAGCACCAACCTGGGGAGGGCGGTATGCCCTGGCGGGCACCCAGACCAGAAATGCCCTAGTCCAGTGCAAGCCGCGGTTTGCCACTCTGTTGACTAATGAGTTTGCCAACCATTGCCTTAGGGAAAAACACTTACAAAAACATTTTATTATTTTTTTAAATAAATCTTTATTGTTCAGATTATTACAAATGTGATCCTCTTCCCCCCCTCAATTGCTCCCCTTCACCAGGTTCCCACCCCACCCTCTGTCCTTTCCCCATCCCCCATTGTCCTCATCCATAGGTGCACAGTTTTTGTTCAGTCTCTTCCCGCACCCCCACTCCCCTTTTCCCTGAGAATCGTCAGTCCACTCCCCTTCCATACCTCTGATTCTATTATATTCACCAGTTAATATTGTTCATCAGATTTTTTAATCCCCTTGGTTTTTAGATTCACTTGTTGATAGCTACGTATTTGTTGATCATAATTTTTATCTTTATCTTCTTCCTCTTCCTAAATAACCTTCTTCAGCAATTCATATAATTCTGGTTTGGTGGTGATGAACTCTTTTAGCTTTTTTTTATTTGTGAAGCTCTTTATCTGTCCTTTGATTCTGAGTGATAGCTTTGCTGGGTAGATTATTTTTGGCTGTAGGTTCTTGTTATTCATCACCTTGAATATTTCTTGCCATTCCCGTCTGGCCTGCATGGTTTCTGTTGAGAAATCAGCTGACAATCTTATGGGTGCTCCTTTATAGGTCACTACCTGCTTTTCTCTTGCTGCTTTTAATATTCTCTCTTTGTCTGTTGCTCTTGGAATTTTAATTATGATATGTCTTGGTGTGGTCCTCCTTGGATTCCTTTTGTTTGGGGTTCTGCGGGCTTCCTGGACTTGTAAGTCTATTTCTTTCCCCAGGTGGGGGAAGTTTTCTGTCACTATTTCTTCTAGTACTCCTTCGGTATCTTGCTCTCTCTCTTCTGGAATCCACATAATTCTGATGTTGGTTCGCTTGAAATTGTCCCAGAAGTTTCTTACACTATCTTCAACTTTCTGGATTCTCTTATCTTCTCCCTTCTGCAGAGGAGTGTCCTCTGGCTCTTTGTGTTCTAAATCTTTGTCTTGATTCTTGCAATCTTCCAGTCTGTTTTTAGGACTTTGTATAATATTTTTTATTTCAGACAATATTTTCTTCATTTATTGTTGATCCCTTATTATTTCTAGTTGCTCCCTTTTCATATCCTCATAGGTCTCATTTATTTTATCGGCCTTTTTTAGGATATTGTTGAATAACCTTATAACTGTAGTTTTGAACTCAATGTCCAATCTTTTCTTTTCCTCCATCTCCTTCCTTTGTGTCCTTCTTCTTGTCTGCATTTTAGTTGTTTCCCTGATTTGGTGGAATAGCTTTGTGTGCTAGGTGTTCTGGTAGAGCCCAGTAGCACAGCCTTCCCAGTTACCTGCGGTGGACAGTCTTGGTGTAGCCCTTTGTGGGCTGTGTGTGCAGTCTTGTTGTTAAGCCTTGCTTATTGTTGGTATCACTGGGAAGCGTTGATCTCCAAGCCAATCGGCTGTGAGGATCAGCAGTGTCTCAGCTAGGAGGGTTTCCGTACTCTGCTTGAATAGGGCGGGGTCTCAGGGTGGCGCAGACAATCTTTGGTTCCCTGTCAGTCTCGCCTTAGAAAAGTCCTTCACAGTTCCTGAGGTTCAGTGTGCCTTCTCTCTCCTTCCCAGATGGCAGAGCCTCCTCTCAGCTAGCCGTCTGGCGCTTCAGGGCAATTCCTCCCGTTTTTCAGTTCTAAATTCAAATTTGTTGTGGTAGGCTGCATTCGGGTGTCTACCCTATGCCGCCATCTTGGTTTCTCTCTACAAAAACATTTTAATAATGTACTAATGTCTTTAACCTGAAGTCAAAACTTCTGGGTAAGGGTAATGCCTTACACAGTGGTCTGCAAACTCATTTGTCAACAGAGCGGCAAACCGCAGCCCTCGGGCCACATGTGGCTGGCAAGCCACAGTTTGCCGACCACGGTCCTAGTCGATGCCCAGTCCTCTGCCCAGCAGCTCCCCTGCCCTGGCTCCCCTGGGCAGCGGCACGGCCCTCCCTGGAGGGGGTTCACCAGGCACAGGACACCTGGCTTCCCCGCAGCCGCTGGGCCGGCGTCGGGAGGCAGTGCTTCCCACCGACCGTCCATTTCGTTGTCGAGCTGATGAGCTCGGCGGGTGGCCCTGCTGATGGTTTCACGGGGACAGGGTCCCCTCCACTGTCCGGCCAGGGCCTAAGCCCCTCCAGCTGCCTGCACCCAGTCCACCGTCCCCCGCTGCGGGTCCAACAGGAAACAACCACTGTCCTCTCGCAGCCTGGCTGTCCCGTCCTGACCGCTGGCAGGAGCAGAGCCACAGGACAGACTGAGTCAGCTTGGAAATAGGGGCTGGGACTGTGAGAACCGGGCTGGATGTCAGGGAGCAGCTGGGGCCCAGGCAGTGAGGTGGTCTGGCTGCCAGGCTGGCAGAGTCAGACACTGGCTCTCCCCCTGCCTTTCTCCAGCAGCTCAGACCCACGGGTGCAGCAGGACGAGCGTGTGCCCTCTGTCATCATGCGTGGTCTTGGACATTCAAGCTTTCGCTCGGCCCAGAGCCAGCATGTCCTCAGGCTGCGAGGCCTCCATTGGGCCCAGGTTGCTCCAAAGAGCTGCGTGGGGCTGCTGAGCTGCTGGCCATTGAGGCAGACTGACCTCACCGGGGCTCAGCCCTGAGCGAACGCTGCCACGCCCTGTGGAGGGCACAGGCACGAGGGTCCAGAGGGCTGGTCTCTGGGCCGAGCCTCCGGGGCAGCTCAGGGCTGTGGACGGGGTCCTGGCCCCGCCTGCTGTCCTGTCCTCTCGAGCCCCAGGCGTCGGCCTGTGCTGGGGGAGGTGCGGGGTGTGCCTGTGAGAGGATCGCCAGGCGGAGAGGCTGTGGCATCGGGAAGGGCACCGCTGGGTCCGCAGGGCCGGGCGGGGGGGAGAAGTCGGAGGCGGGCGGCGGGGGCGGGCGCGGGGCGGCCCTGGAGGCAGGCGCGCAGGCCGGAGCGGAGCGGCAGAGCCCGGGCTGGTGGCTGCGGCTGAGCCCGGAGTCCAGGCTCTGAAGGAACCGGCCGGAGGCAGGGCTGTCCCCCTCACCCACCTCCCTCCCCAGGAAGGTGCAAGGACACGCTGTCCACCATCACGGGGCCCACCACCCAGAACACGTTCGGGCGGAGCGAGGGCGCCTGGATGAAGGACCCGCTGGCCAGCGACGAGCGCATCTACGTCACCGACTCGGCCTACGGCAGCACGCTGGTGGAGTTCCGGAACCTGGACAACTTCCGGCAGGGTGCGTGCCCCCAGCCCGCAGCCACGCCCTCTGCCCACAGCCACGCCCCCTGCCCGCAGCCACACCCTCTGCCCGCAGCCACGCCCCCTGCCCGCAGCCACACCCTCTGCCCGCAGCCACGCCCTCTGCCCACAGCCACACCGCCGGGTGTGCCTGGCCGAGAGGGGCCTCTGCCCGCACATCCCCCCCCGCCTCATGCCTGGACAGGGCAGCCCCGGAGCGCACCACCCGCTCCCCCGGGGCCGGAGCGGCTCCGCCCGGGGCCAGAGCTGCGGGGCCGGGGTGGGGGTGGGGTGGGGGTGGGGTGGGGGTGGGGAGCCAGGACAGCCCGGGTGCAGACCCTCGCTGGTCCCCGCGCCCGGGCAGCGCCGCTGAGCCCCTGCCCCCGCAGGCCGCTGGAGCAACTCGTACAAGCTGCCCTACAGCTGGGCGGGCACGGGCCACGCGGTGTATGGCGGCGCCTTCTTCTACAGCCGCGCCTTCGCCCGCACCCTCATCAAGTACGACCTGCGCCGCCGCTTCGTGGCCGCCTGGGCCCTGCTGCACGACGTGGCCTACGAGGAGGCCGCGCCCCGCAGCTGGCAGGGCCGCTCCGACGTGGACTTCGCCGTGGACGAGAACGGGCTGTGGCTCATCTATCCCGCCCTGGACGAGGAGGGCCTGGGCCAGGAGGTGATCGTGCTGAGCAAGCTCAACGCCGCGGACCTGAGCACCCGGAAGGAGACGACGTGGCGCACGGGGCTGCGGCGCAGCCTGTACGGCCACTGCTTCGTCATCTGCGGCGTGCTGTACGCCGTGGACAGCCACCGCCAGCGCAACGCCAGCATCTCCTACGCCTTCGACACGCACACCAACACGCAGATCGTGCCGCGGCTGCTGTTCGAGAATGAGTATTCCCACACCACGCAGGTCGACTACAACCCCAAGGACCGGCTGCTCTACGCCTGGGACAACGGCCACCAGGTCACCTACCACGTCATCTTCGCCTACTGACCCGCCGAGCAATGTGCCCGGCCGCTGCACCTTTAGTGCATTGCACGTGTGTGTGCACTGCACCTGTGTGTGTGCGCGTGTGTGCACAAGTGTGTGTGTGAATGTGTGTGTTTACATGTGTGCACGTGTGTGTGCAGATGGGCAAGTGCTGTTCAAAAACGTGTTGTTTGTATATGTAAAGTGACAGTTTGGGTCTATTTTTTTATATGGGTTGTAGATCGACCCGCGCGTGTGTGCTGGCTCATCCTCTGCAGTTTATATTTTTGAGCAAATGAACTTCTTGGGCCAGTGACCCCCTCCCTCTGAGCCTCCGCCCTCTGGCCCCCGCTGGTGAGGCCTCCATGGCTATTGGCCAAGGCACCACAGGGAGCGAGGGAGGCAGGACGGCAGGGGCAGGAAAAGTTATGTGCTGGAGAAGTTTCAAAATCCCAGAAACTGCTTTTTTAAATAAAGAAGAGTTTAAAATGACCCCAGTGTGTTTCTGTTCGGCGCTGATGCCTGTCGGGGCTGGGCCCCCTCGGGGAGGAGGCACCCACCCCGTGGGAGCCTGTTCTTCCCGTCCGTCCCCCCACGGGGCGGGCGGGTGCTTTTGCCGAGATGCCAGCGGTGGGGCTGGTCCTGTGTTCCCCGGAGCTCGCCATCAGTCATCCCTGTCAGTCCAGAGTCCCCTCCGCACCCGACAGTCACGGTCAGCCAGGCTTCTTCCCTCTTCCCCTCAGAGGGGGCTGGTCTGAGACAAGAGGTGTGCTGCCCGCAGGCATGCCCGTCCTCCAAGCACAGACACACAGACACGGGACAGAAAGGGCCTCCTGAGGCTGTGGCAGGCGGCCCCCCATCCCCAGCCGCTCCACGCAGCATGCACAGACCTCCTGGCCCCCACCGCCCTCTCCTCCGCCCCCTCCTCCTCCCAACACCTTCTCCCCTCCTCCCTGGACACAGCCCTGGCTGTGAGGGCTCATCTCTGGTTCCTGCTCTCAGCTGGTGTGCAGCCCCTGAGCCCCTGAATCTCAAGATGGACCCTGTGGGCCTTCAGAAGCAGAGTGGTGGGCAATATTGCTAACCCCAGCAGCCACCAGCAGGCCCGCCTCCATCTGACATGTCCCTCAGCCTCCTCTCAGACAGGGCCTGCCCGGGGCTTCTCACACTCAGAGTCCATCCGATGGCTGTGCCCACCTCAGCCGACTCGGGAGGCCTGAGTCGGGCCACAGAACTCGAGGTAGTAAGTTCTGGTGCCGCCGCTGCAGATCCGCTGGCCCCGGCGTCCTCCCCAGCCTCCTCCCAGGCCACCACCACCGCCCCAGGCAGAGGCTCAGCGATGGGGCCGGGAACTGCGCTGCCTCCGCCCCCCAGTCCCCACAGCCTGCCTCAGCACTGGGCAGCGTGCCCGTGGGGGGCATGTGGTGTCAGGGCTGCCACACCAGGAAGATGCCGGGAAAAACGACATCTGTCTGTGGCTTCCTAAGCGCTCAGTAATTCAACTCAACCAAAAGCACCCGGTTAGCCTGGCGTGCGGGCTCTGGGCAGAGCCTGGGGGTCCCGTCGCAGGGTTTGGAAAGGAGGACTGGGTTCTGCTCTGGGAGCAAAGACATCCAACTTCCTGCAGGGTTTCCCTCGGCCCCTGCACCCCCGCTTGTGCCAGACTGTGCGTCCTGGGGAGGTGGATGCGCCGCCAGCTGTGGGCGCCCAGGTGGCTGTGGGGCCGGTGAGGAGGTCCAGCGTTTCCACTTCCTTCCTGCTCACACGGTGGGCAAACTCGGGGCCCTGCGGAGCATGGCGTGGAAACAGCGCAGGAGGAGCTGGGACGAGGCTCCCTCAAGTCTGAGGGAGCTGGTCAGAGCAGGAGATTCCAGCGTCTCTGGGAACCAGACAGTGGGGTGGCGTTTGCCTCTGTCCTGGAACCAGCAGCCAGCGTGCGGCGAGCTCCGCGGCCGCCCAGCGCTCCGGGAGCAGCTGCGTCTGGCAGCACCGCCTCTCAGTCTCAGGAGCCCACCCTCGCGTGGATCCGCACTGCCGGTGGGAGCGTGGCCCCTGCAAGAGACCGCATTCACACGTCTTTGAGGACAAGGGCGAGGCCCGGTTCGCCAGCCCACTTCCCTCGGGTCCATGGACACCCAGCGAGGCAGCTAAGACAGGAGAATCAGGGTGGCCTGGAGGCCCTCGGTCTCCCCGTGGGACAGCTGACGTTTGCAGACAGGCTGGGCCTGAGGACCAGTGGAGCCGTCAGCCTCGGGGCCTGCATGGGCCCCGCCTGCATCGTCCTGCAGGGCTCCGTGGCTGAATGTGGGTGAGACTCCACCAGGGCATCCTCTCCTCTGGGCCAAAGCCTTCAGTGCTGGGTCTGCAGATGATTTCGACACCAGCCTCCTCACCATCTCCTAGCCCCGCATCCACGCCTGGATGCAGCTCTGCAGGGAGAACGCGGGACCCAAAGGGCCAGCAGCAGCCCAGGAGGCGGGGAATGTCAGCCGAGCTCTGGGACTTGCGCAGAAGGGGGCCTTCAATCCTGGCAGCAGCCAGCTCTTCACCTCTGGGGGACACGCCAGGATGGGACTGAGGTCCGGGCAGCCAGGCAGCAGCCTGGGCAGAGCTTCCCCCGCGCCCTCAACACACACCTCTGAGGGGATGAGCTGTCCCAGAACCTGCCAGCACTGGCCTGGCCCCGGCAGGGGACCCGACCCTGAGCCTGTCTCACACCCACTCTCCCGGAACCTGTGCTGCATTCTTCGCTGCTGGTGCCTCCTTCCAGCTATAAAGGCCGGGCAACATGGCACGGGAGGAAGGGCGTGGCCCTGAGGCAGGACAGCTTGGCCAGCTGCCCATGTCTCCACTGGGATACGGGACAGGGAACCATGTCATGAGGCTGCACACCTCTAAGGCTCCATGCAGGTCAGTGGCCTCACTGTAGAGGCGACCGGGCGAAGGGAACACTGTGGGTACGAGGGAGATCTCACCAGATGCACAAAGAGCGGACGCAACAAAAACACAGGACGTGGCCCCAGGCCAACAATGGAGGCGCCGTCAGATAATGACAGGGTGAGAGCCAGAAGAGCCTGCTTACGGCACCACGGATGGTGCGGCCAATGCCACTTGTGGTTGTCCTTTGAGATCCCCAAATTTGTTACAACCACATCCCCTTTCAGCAGGAAGTCCGTGGGCACTGCTGTGGGACCTGGGGGCTGGGTGTGTGTGTATGGGGGTGGGGGGTAGAACCTGGGGGCTGGCTCAGGGCTGGGGGGGAGGACCTGGTCAGGGCTGGGGGGTGGTAGGACCTGGTCAGGGCTGGTGTTGTCACTCAAGCATCTGAGCTTGTACAGTAACTGTATTCATGTGTCTGGCTCACGAATGAACATGAACTCAGGAGCAGACCAGGGGGTGAGGAGCGTGCAGGGCCCACACACCAGCCTGGAAGTGGGTTCGGGAGGACGAAGGGCAGCGTGAGTGAACACGGGCGGCGGCATGCAGGGCAGAGGCCTGGGTGGGCTTGAAAGATAAGACTGAGGCCAGAGACCAGGACACAGGCTTTATTGAGAAGACCCTGCCGGGCTGCCTTCCAAGGAGAAAGAGCACACGTGCTGGGTGAACACGCCTTTGAGGGGAGGAAAAGGAAGGCTTAGGGACCTAGGGACTTAGGGATCGGGGGCTTAGGGTATTTGGCAGGTGCTGACTGGTGGTTCAATGCACAGTCCATGTCAGGTGCCTGGTTAGGAGCTCAGGAATGTCCGGCTGCAGGTGCCGGTTATGTCATCCTCCCTCCATCAGTTGGGGGAAGGGAGGATCTATCGTTTCAGGCTTTTGATAAAATTAAAAAAAATAAAAATGAAAGTCTGGGCAAGGTCAGGGAGTGAAAGTCCATCTTCCATAACTGCTTCCAGCTGAGGGGGCATCGTTAGGGTCATCTAACCGGGGTCTCAAGGATTCTGGTGTTCAGTTCTGAATTCAGTGCCAGATAGATCTCTCCCACCTTCTGGCTGGCGAATGCCTGCATTCTGTTCTTCAAGAAACTAGTGAAACAAAGCATGAGACATGGGCCAAAGAGCAAAATTAAGAGTATAGATACCAGTGGGCCTAATAGTGGAATGAGTCATGGGGTATGTGAGGAAAAAACAGGGAGTGTTTCCGTGCTGGATGAGTGGTGCAGCAGCATGATTTCCCCAAGGGACTGGTTGGTGACATCTTGAGAGCAACCCTGTTGAGTCACTTGGGACGTAAAAGCGGTCCTGAGGCGGCCACAGCATTACTTGTCTGCTTTTGCTGTTTTTCTGGAGCTGAAATACAACTGAGACCTAGATGTTATTTTTAGGGGAAAAGAGGAGGGGTCTCAGTGGCCTCACTAGTGATATGAAAGGGGAGAATAGGTTACCCTGGGAGTGAGGTTCTTGTTTTCCCAGTTTTGCCCCTTGCTGGGCATCCATGTTTCTTGTAGGTCCTGAGACAGGGTTTCAAAGTAGGCAGAGCAGTGGTTAGCTCCCTGAGGCAGTTCCAACTCCTGCTGTGATGCCAAGGGCTGTGAGGAGAGGGGTTATCTGGACTGCCCTTTTATGTCAGACACGATGAGTTCCTCAGGTGGAGAGGACGCAGGAAGAGAAGAGGCAGTGGAGGAAGGCAGTCTTTGGGCCTGAGAATGAGTGTTGGATGAAAAAGCTGTTTTGGAGCTCAGGTTCTTAGGATTTGAGCTCTCAGGGACTGGGGAGAAGACAGCTGCTGGTTAAGAGGGTCTGAAGAGAAAGAGCTTAGGCATTTTTCAATTTGAGAAAGATCAGAGAGTGAGAAGGGAAACGGCCAGCCGCCTGTGAATTAGGTTGCTGGCAGTCAGGGGGCAGAGATTAGGCAGAGCACAGGGGAAGGCAGGCTCAGGAGCTGTCTCCTCCCATGAGAGCAGGGCTAGGAGGGGCTGCGCAGGGGGGTGTGCAAGCACCGCTGCTGGTCGGTGGGCGGGACCAGTGTGTGTGATGGAGAAAAAATGGTTAAACGTACTCCCAGTCCTCCTGCACTCCGGTGGACCTGGGTAAGAGTGCTCAGTCAGAGGGACAGGTTTAGGGTTGTAAGGAGGTGGGACACATGGAGATATATGATCTGCTGGGTTGAAAGAGTCAGAAGACAGAGAAAAGGTTTGAGAGGGCAAAGAGGACTTCCAGAGGAGGATCCGGTGGTGGAACATGCGGAGTAAAGCGAGGGGTGAGAGCGGAGGTGGGGAGAGGGAAAGCCTGTTCGTAGGAATCTCTGAGGCTTGTCCGGTGGCAAAACTGAAAGGTGTGGATTGAGAGGTTCCCATGACTGGAGGGAAAGGGCCCCCGAGAAGTTGGGGAAGGAATAAGAAGCGTCTTCTTTTCTCTCAGCCAACCCGTAGAGAGAGAGATGAGAGAAGGTTCCAAAGTCGTCACCCAGAAACCTTTCCCATGGAGCAGAGCAGAGTTTCCCCGGCCAGGCACCTGCTTTCACAGAACATAGAACGTGTAGCCGAGGAGACGGGGAAACTCTGAGGCCCTTCCAGGTCAAGGGAACCAGTTGGGGGGGAGGGGCTCAGGAAGGTCCCTGAAACCTACTGGTTAGAAGGAAGTGACGAGATTCCCACGTGTCCTGGAACAGCAGGTTTTGAGAAATGTTCTGAATGGGCCAATCAACTCAGGACCATACTACCGAGCAGGCCCAGAGCAGGAGTCAGAAGCTCGGGGGCCAGGTTCTTGGACACAAATATGAAAGATGAAACGGGGAATGGAGACCAGGGTACCAGGACACAGGCTTTATTGAGAAGACCCTGCCGGGCTGCCTTCCAAGGAAAAAGAGCTGGGTGAACATGCCTTTGAGGGGAGGAGAAGGAAGGGACGGGGCTTAGGGCACTCAGCACACGCTGGTTGGTGCTTTCATGTAAGGCACATGATTAGGGACCTAGGGACTTAGGAATCGGGGCTTAGGGTATCTGGCAGGTGCTGACTGGTGGTTCAATGCACAGTCCATGTCAGGTGCCTGGTTAAGAGCTCAGGAATGTCCGGCTGCAGGTGCAGGTTATGTCATCTCCCTCCATCAGTTGGGGGAAGGATCTATCAGGGCTGAATCCCCAGCTCCACAGGAGGATAAAAAGTGAGTTTTTAGATCATTTGTTTTCCTTACAAGGACCATAGTTCAAATATCTGGACACAGGAAAGGAAACTCTTAGTCACCAGCTGGAGAATGCAGCCACTCCACCTCCAGTCAGCGGCTTTAGGCTCCGCCTCGTTACTGACCCCTCACATGAAAAACTCATTTAATCTTTTTCTTTTCACGGAGCAAAACAAGGAAGTTTAAAAACTCTTTATTTGCATTTCAGACACAGGTGAGTGGTGCACTTCAGGGTGCCTGGAGGCACAGTCTGTCGCCACTGCTGCTTCTTGTGCCACAAACCAACACGGCTGCCAGGAGCCGCAGGCCGCTCGCCCTCCCCTCCTCTCAGGCCTCACCTTCCCGCCTGGCGCCCTGGCGGCCCAGCCACTCTGCCAGCGTGATGCCAGCAGGAAACCACCGAGGTGCCAGGCGGCCTCCCGTGCTGGTGATCCACCTGCAAGTCCGGGCACCCTGCGGGCCAAACGTCCCAGGTGCGCCTGCCGAGAGGGGCCTGCTGACCTGTCGGGAGTTCACAGCGGGACAGGCCCAGCCTCCTGGTTGAACTAATGGTCGCCAACTTCAGGGACGAGTGCAAAATGGGGAGCTCGTGACCCTGGAAATGATTCTGTGGCTCTCGAGGTGCTGACTCACTAATGCTCACAGCAAACGCGCGGAGCATCCCTGCGCCAGTCGGGGGCTGACAGGTCCAGCGAGCTGCGGCCTGTGCAGAGCCTTCTCACCGCCTTGTCCTCACCCAACAGCCGCCCCGAGGGCTGGGACACGCACACCCCGGGATCCTGCTCTCACCCGAGCGAACCTGCTGGGCAGCGCCCTGCGGCCGAGTCGGGATTCTGCTTCCCAGCAAATTAAAACCACCACACAGCCAGGGAGGGGCCAGAAATGCCCACCCCACGTTTACTGGGGCAGGAATGAAAATTTCTATCCATGGTCTTTCTCTTAGGCCTGGATAATTAGTGTCCTTGTTAGAAGCAAGATCCTTGATTTCTGTAGGTTAAAAGGACCCATCACTGACAACATGTCCTTTTGGTGAAAGTAACGAGGGGCCCTTGAGGGGGGACAAGCGTCTCCGCAGGGAGCCTCAGCGGACTCCCTGCCAGCTAATGCGTGTCAAAGAGCCGAGAACCAAAGGCCACTTCAGTGCCAGCTCCTCCGAGCCTGCTGTGTGCCTGTGCGCACCACAGGTTACAGCTACAGGCACAGCGAGTGGCAGGTGCGTGGCGGACGCTGGGCGTGGAGACCATGCCGCAGCCGCTGGGCCCCCCAGTCCCGGAGGCCGAGCTTGCCTCGCTGACCTGAGACCCCGACTTCGCAGGCAGCACACCGGGGGCAGCCGACCTGCCTCCTCCCAGAGCAGCCTGTGCTCCTCACGAGCATGCTCACTCCACTAAGAAAGGAATAAATTAAACCGTCATATACACACGTTCCCCGAAGCCTGGCTCCTGAGGGCGTGCCCTCGTCTCGGAGAGAAGGGCTCCCAGCCATGGGCCGGGCAGCACAGCCTGTCCCACCCGCCCGCGCCTGACGCCCCGACCCCACGCAGAGGTGCTGCCAGCTGCGGACAGGCCGCTTCCCTGGGGGGCAGCAGGTCCCGAGCATGCGGCCGGTGCGGGCGGGCGGGCGGGCGGACGCTGGGCACGGGCAGAGCTGCGGGGAGGGGGAGGGGGAGGGGGAGGCGGAGCCCTGCGCGGCTCAGTGCAGAGGAGGGTGCCCGAAGACCACCCACACTGTGTCCACACCAGCTCCATCACAGCCCTTGCCCAGCTCATCACATGACGGAGGACACGCCCCAGGAGCCAGTGCCCCAGGGAATGGCCTGCGGCACAGCCAGGTGCCAGGTCAGAGGTGCGAAGACCAGGTCAGCACTGGGAAAGGGACGGCACCCCCGCCTCTGAGCAGCAGCAAGAGCCGCCCCTCCCAGGGCTGAACCCAGGCGGCCCCCGGGGTGGCGGGAGCTTCCAGTTCCCGAGGCAGAACCCCCGCTGCTGGGTCCCCCAGACACTGCATCTGCCCCTCCCTCTTAGGGGGGCACTGACAGTGTGGAGGGGAGGGGAGAGTGTGGGGAGAAAAGAATGTGGGGGAGGGAGGGGGGCTGAGGAGAGAGAGGTGGGAGTGGCCATGGGGAGGTGGAGGAGCTCTGTGGGTAATGACCTACCATGGGGACAGGGGGAGCCTTGCTGCAGGAGGAGGTGGGGGGGAGGAAGTGGAGAAGGGGGAGGAGGGGGAGGAGGAGGAGGGGGAAAAAGAAGAGGAGGAGGGGGGAGCAGGAGGTCGAAGAGGGGGAGGTGGAGGAGGTGGAGGAGGAGGGAGGGGAGAGGAGGAGGGAGGGGAGAGGAGAAGGAGGAGGGGAGAATGAGGGGAGGAGGAGGGGGAGGAGGAGGGGGAGGAGGAGGTGAAGGCGGAGGGGGAGGGGGAGGGGGAGGAGGAGGGAGGAGGGGCAGGGGGAGGAGGAGGAAAGGAGGGGAGGAGGGAGAGGAGAAGGAGGGGAGAAAGAGGGGGAAGAGGAAGAGGAGGGGGAAGGAGAGGGGGAGGGGGGAGGAAGAAGGGGGAAGTGGAGGGGGAGGAGGAGGAGGGGGTGGAGGGGAGAAGGGAGAGGAGGAGGAGGAGGGGAAGGAGGGTGAGGAAGAGGAGGGGGATGGGGAGGAGGAGGAGGTGGAGGGAAGGAGGGGAGGAGGGAGAGAAGAAGAAGGAGGGGGTGGGGGTAGAGGAGGAGGGGGGAAGAAAAGGAAGGGGGAGGAGAGAGAGGAGGAGGGAGAGGGGGAGAGGGTGGGGGAGGAAGAGGAGGAGGGGGAAGTGGAGGGGGAGGAAAAGGAGGAGAGGAGGGGGAGGAGGAGGAAGAAGAGGAGGTGGGGGAAGTGGAGGGGGAGGTGGAGGAGGGGAGTGGAGGGAAGGAGGGGAGGAGGGAGAGGAGGAGGAGGGGGAGGAGGAGTGTGAGGAAGACGAGGAGGGGGAAGTGCAGGGGAGAAAGAGGGGAGGGGGGAGGAGAAGAGGGGGGAGGAGGAGGGGGAGAAGGAGGGTGAGGAAGAAGAGGGGGAGGGGAGGAGGAGGAAGGGTGTGGGAGGGAGGAGGAGGAGGGAGAGGAGCTGCCCAGTGGTTACAGCTCCGCCCGCAGGGGCGGCAGCATGGCGCTCTGCCCTCTTCTCTCCGGAGAGGTGACCATGAATGAGCTGGGAGTGAAATGCCCGCAGCCTCTCAAGCGGCAAAGCCCTGGGCTCCGCTGAGGGAGTGCCCTGGCGGCAGCGGGCGGCTCCGCACCCGGTCAGCAGGGAAGACCCATCGCGGACACCAGGCTCCTGGCTGTGGCTCCGGAGGGGGTGCACTGAACGCGCTGGGGGGCGGGGGGGGCTGCCCGGGCTGAGCCCACGGGAAGGGACTCACTCACACACACTCACACACGGAGGCGCAGGCAGCTCGGAGTGGCGGAGAATGTACTTGAGGCCACACGGCCAGAGGCGCCTGGGGCTGCACAAGGCTCTCCGGGACAGGCCCGTGGAGACGAGCAGCTCTTCTCAGTAGCCAGACCCGTCCGGGAGCTCTCGGAGCCCCTGGCGGGCAGCGGAGCACCCGCGGCTCCCAGGCTGCGGGTGCTACTGCAGCGAGCCCGGGAGGGTGCTGAGCAGGCGGGCGGTCTCGGCGGCTGCGGGCGGCGAGCTGAGGGAGCCGGTCTGGTTCTGCTGCTCGGCTCGGAGCGGGGGCGGCACCGAGGAGCTCTTGATGTGGAGGACCCTGGTGTCCATCACTTGGCAGTCGATCTGCATCATCACCTCGTAGTCCTGCCCGTTGATGACGTTCTCTGTGGAGGAAGCAGCAGGTGAGCTGGCCCTGGCGCCGGCCCAGTGACACAAAGGAGCCCGCACCCCGCCCAGGCCCAGCGCCCCGGCCAGCGAGCAGCAGCCCTGGGCTGGGGCTGCATGGAATGGCCTGGCTGGGGGACAAGCAATGTCCAGCGGGGACTGAAGGGACTTGTAGGGAAAAGGCAGGCTCGTTGCAGAAGGAAACAAAAAGCCACACACAGCCACATCTGCACGTGTGGGGAGACCACTTATCAGGGGCCACTGCAGCGGACACTGCCACGGCCACGCTCACTTCCAGCGGGCCGAAGCCCTCCTTTCAGGGAAGGCCACTTTCTAACTGCGGTGCACGACATGCGGCAGCAGCCCTGTGAGGGTCACAGACAGCGCCTCCCGCCCACTGGCCGGCTGCAGTGAGCCCGAGGGGCTGTCAGCGTGAAACGCGCTGGGCAGCCACGTGGACCCTCATCTGCATTTCCATCGGTGAATCCGGAGCTGGGGGCGGCCTCATCCTGCGAGGCCCAGCAGGGGACACGACGGAAGGTGAGGTGGAACTCGCTCTCCTGTCACCTCCCTTTCCTGGGGCTGCTGCGAGCGCCACGCGTCAGCGGGAAGAAAGCGGGGTCTGCCGGGCGCCAGCTGGGGCGCCTGGGACCGGGCGCTCGGGGAGGCCTGTGTGCGGCTTTGGGAGCCCATGCTCCAAGCTGCAGGTGCACTTCTGAGACGCCCCGTCATCTCAGGGAGCGCACCCCCCAAATGTTAAAAACTAATCAGATCTCATCATCCATAACTAGGTCTTGAGCAGATGCTCCAGTTTAAAGCTGACAGAGACATCGCTCCTCCACTTTTATGGGTTGGTTATCTGTTCCAATCCTTACAACAATCTCAGGCTGACGAGTTCCCAGCCTCGCACAGCCTCTCGTTAGTCAGAGCAACTCCTGCCCGGGCTCCGCTGGCAGCTCCTCCGGCCGAGCAGGCCTTTCCTCTCCGGAGAACGCAGCCAGATGCTGTGAGGGAGCTGTTCCCTAGCAACGTGTTTCTTCCCCAAAAGGAGGCAAAAGGAAGACAAGCTGCCGATGTGCTTGTAGTCACTTAATTCAGACACCACACAGTCAATTTCCAGACACCACACAGTCATCTTTTAGAACCAGGGCCCCTCCCATTTATTCCATTTCATTCTCACCTTTTGTAATCCTCACCCGAGGATATTTCTCCATTGATTCTTAGAGAGTGGAAGGGAGTGGGAAAGACACAGAGAGAGAGAGACATCGATGTGAAAGAGACACATCAACTGGTTGCCTCCCTCATGCACCCTGACCAGGGCCAGAGATGGAGCCTGCAATGGAGGTCTGTGCCTTTGACTGACATTGAACCCAGGACCCTTCAGTCCATGGGCCAACACTGAACCAAACCCACTAGGGTGTCCCTACCATTTTAGAAAAACTAAAGTGTGTGCGCATGTGCATGTGCATGTGTATGTGTATGTGCGCACGCACACTGGACACAGGCGACCCGACGAGGGAAGGCACATGGATTAGAGGGGTGCCACACTAATTTTACTGCTTCCCTGGATGACCTCAGGGCCCAGACGACAGCCTAAGAGCCGGGGCACGTCCAGGCCTGCAGAAGTCACTGGAGTGGTGTGCCCGCTGCGGTGTGAACGGGCGACCAGAGTTCCTGAGCGCCTTAAGTATCAAGAGCTGGAGGACTGGGACAAGAGCTCAGATGCTCTGAGGAAATGAAAACTGCAACTGATTCCAAAGCCAGGAGTCCCAGCCGTGGCCGCTGGCCAGGAGGCGGCTGGGCTGGGCCAGTGGCTGCTGGGAGACAGGCTCTGTGCTCAGCTCCGTTCTGAAGGCGCACGCAGGGCCAAGGCAGCAGGTGGCGTTAGTGGAAGAGAGCACGTGTCCGCCTTGAGCTGAGTCCAGGAGCCCCTTCTGAATGACAAGTGGCCCCTTCAGGCCGTCCGAGGCCCAGTCAACCAGCACTTCAGGTGCAGCTGCGGGGCAGGGCAGGGCTCAGGCCTGCTGCGGGATCTGAGCGACGGGTGTGCCAGCTGCACCCCTGCACAGGCGGGCGGACCAGCTCCTTGCAGCCCTTCCTTCCTCAAAGGCTCTGGCCACACTGACACCGCCAGGCTGCAGGACGGCATTTCCGAGGGCTGCTCTGGCCTGGGCCTGAGGGGGAGCAGACGGCGCAGAACAGCGCTGACAAGGATGAGGACCTCAGCTCTGGGGCTCAGACAGGAGGGCGGGCCCGGCATGGGCGCCCCAACAACCAGAGAAAACACCAACGCTCCAGGCTCTGGCGGGCGTGTGGGGTCCGGGGAGACTGGCCGTTCTGTGGCTGCTTGGGAACAACGGGAGCAGAAGGAAGAGAACGGAGTGAAGGGAGAGGCTGACTCGGCCCCTCTCCTGAACGGTGAGCCCCCCAGTGAGCAGGGCGTCCCTGAGTCTGGAGAGGAGCGCCGCTCGGAAGCCTCAGGCAACTGGAAGGGTGGGTGTGTGAGCCGAGGGCACGGGGGCGCCCACCCGAGGTGGGTGGCGTGGGTGGCGGGGGTGCCCACCCGTACACCGTGCTGAGATGACCACACGTCCAGGGCCCTGACCACAGCAGAGCTAACACGCAGGCTCACGGCGGTTCTGCGGGAAGTGACAAGGCTTCCTGTGTTTGCAGAGAAGCACATCGGACCAACAGGGCCCCGGGCTGAGCCCCGCAAGAGGCCGCGCTCTGTGCGGCAGGCCGGGACGGGCAGTGACCAGCAGAGGGGTCTGTGCCCAAGCCCAGCGGGTGTGTGGGGGAAATGGAAAAACAAGACCCCAAAAGGGTAGGGAAGGGGGACAAAGCGGCAGGACCGACAGGAGGTTGGGCCCAGGGACTTCTCTCCAGGGAAGAGCCCTGTGAACATTCCGGCCCATTTCAAGTGCCACCTCCGAGACCCTGCCTGGGAGCCAGCGGTCTCTTCCCTGTCACCACACACACCGTGCCGCTCCCGGCTCCGCTCCCGAGAGCTGGGCTCCTTGAGGAAACAGCTGGCATCGCTTGTGTAGAACGGAACCTCCCCATCAGCCAGGAAGAACGTGAGCAAGTGAGTCATGCTGCTCGCGGCAACGGAACCTTCTGGAGACACCGGGAGCTCCTAGCAACGAGCACTCTACTCTGCCTCTGCCAGAGGAATTACAGATGGGGCCGCCCTGACGGGGAGGCGGGCGGAGGTGTCACCCGTGTCCCTGTGAGCCCCACCGGGCTGCTCCCTGCTGTCAGCGAGCTCCGCCATTGGAAGGAAGACGGGTAGTGGCCTCACACAGGAGTGCGGCCAAGCCCACGGGAAACCGCCAGCCTGGAGCTTTGGCCGGGCTCGAGCCCAGACATGGCCAGCTTTCCTGCTTCTCGTCAGCAGGCCACTGGACCTGGACCATGGGAACGGGACCAGCATTCAGAGGCATTTCCCACCAGGCCCACCACCCGCCAGCAGAGGCGGCGGGACCTGGGTGTGAGCGCGCGGGGCCAGAGCCCTTCCTCCGGGCAGCAGCGCTCCACTGCGACCCGCCCACGTGTGCGCATCACACCTCGGAGGGTCAGGAAGGCCTTCTCGCCCTGGCGGGGGCTCAGCTAGCTGGGCGTCGCCCGTGCACCAGAAGGTGGAGGTTCAATTCCCAGTCAGGGTCATACCAGGGTTGCAGGTTCAATCCCTGGTGGGCGTGCTGCACGCTCACATCGATGCTTCTCTCCCTCTCCCTTCCTCTCTCTGCAGATCTCTGCCTTCATGCTCAGAAGGCTCAGCTTCCCACAGGAATCGCAGACCAGAGTTCCAGACCACAGGAGCCTCACAGGCTCCCACAGAAAGCCTCACGTCCTTCTTACTCATAAAGCCAAGCCCGATGTTCTGCAGGCATCACACAGGACAGGCTGCTCAGAAAGCTCGCTCGGATGCTGGAAACCACTGTCCACAGGGTAAGACGACGTGACGGCTGGCGCTGCAAGTTCACGAAGAGCCTGGCCTGGTGGGAGTTGGAGGCTGTTTGTGCAGCACCTTTCCCTCAGGAAGAGCCTCTCCCTCCATGGCCACAAGGCGGCCCAGGCCCAGGGCAGGGCCCAGGAGCTGCCTCTGACCCGATGCCCTCCCGGGCTGCACGCACAGACAGCAGGACCTCCGTCTGCTGGGCAGAGGCAGCGTGCACCCGCTGAGCAGCTACGAACAAGGCCATGGCCCTGTGGCGAGGCCGGGACGCTGGCCTCTGCTGGGAGCGTCCTGGGTGCCGCTGGGAACTGAGCCTGAGCCGGGCGTCAGAGAAGGCGCTGTCCCGGCGCAGGCTCCTCCGCCGTCACTCCCCCCTCACACAGTGCCCACGAGCTGCCGCACCCGTGGCCCCCGGCTGGCATGGAGCATGACCCAGCCCAGTGGGCAGAAGTGAACACAGTAGCCAGTGATATGTGGGTGCCACAGACCAAGGACGAGCTGAAGCTGGAGCAGAGGGAAGGGGGCTGGAGGGGCCTCAGAAAGAGGACTGGCAGGAAGGTGGTCTCTGGTGAGAAGGAGGCCTGAGGGAGCCAGTGTGCAGGTGGGGCACGCCAGCCGAGTCAGAGAAGAGCACAGACCTGCCATGACCTCAGGCCTTGGGGCGTGGGGGGCCAGGCCCTGTGTGTGCGAGAAGCTGCCACTGCACGGCTCACAGTGACCAGACCAGTGGGGGGACAGCAACGGGAACAGTGGATGGATGTGTTTGTCCTGACGACGTGACCCAGAGCCTGAGTCCCATGATTCAATGTGCAAAGAAAGCAGAACAGAAGAAAGGGCGGCGGGACTATGGGAGCCTGGGAAGCATGGATAGAGGCCCCGTGAGCCTGAGCAGCCGGGCACGGCCGTTTCCTCTCCCGCCAGTGCGGGGCCAGCAGCTCCTCCGTGAGAACCCCACCCTGTGGAGCCACCACAGAGGACCCATGAGGGCAGGAGGCAGCTCGCACGCTGGAGGCAGCTCGCACGTGGAGGCAGCTCGCACCCTGGAGGCAGCTCGCACGTGGAGGCAGCTCGCACCCTGGAGGCAGCTCGCACCCTGGAGGCAGCTCGCACGTGGAGGCAGCTCGCACCCTGGAGGCAGCTCGCACCCTGGAGGCAGCTCGCACCCTGGAGGCAGCTCGCACCCTGGAGGCAGCTCGCACGTGGAGGCAGCTCGCACCCTGGAGGCAGCTCGCACCCTGGAGGCAGCTCGCACGCGGAGGCAGCTCGCACCCTGGAGGCAGCTCGCACCCTGGAGGCAGCTCGCACGTGGAGGCAGCTCGCACCCTGGAGGCAGCTCGCACGCTGGAGGCAGCTCGCACCCTGGAGGCAGCTCGCACCCTGGAGGCAGCTCGCACCCTGGAGGCAGCTCGCACCCTGGAGGCAGCTCGCACCCTGGAGGCAGCTCGCACCCTGGAGGCAGCTCGCACGCTGGAGGCAGCTCGCACGTGGAGGCAGCACGCACCCTGGAGGCAGCTCGCACCCTGGAGGCAGCTCGCACCCTGGAGGCAGCTCGCACCCTGGAGGCAGCTCGCACCCTGGAGGCAGCTCGCACCCTGGAGGCAGCTCGCACGTGGAGGCAGCACGCACCCTGGAGGCAGCTCGCACGCTGGAGGCAGCTCGCACCCTGGAGGCAGCTCGCACCCTGGAGGCAGCTCGCACCCTGGAGGCAGCTCGCACCCTGGAGGCAGCTCGCACGTGGAGGCAGCTCGCACCCTGGAGGCAGCTCGCACCCTGGAGGCAGCTCGCACGCTGGAGGCAGCTCGCACCCTGGAGGCAGCTCGCACCCTGGAGGCAGCTCGCACCCTGGAGGCAGCTCGCACGTGGAGGCAGCTCGCACCCTGGAGGCAGCTCGCACGCTGGAGGCAGCTCGCACGCTGGAGGCAGCTCGCACCCTGGAGGCAGCTCGCACCCTGGAGGCAGCTCGCACGTGGAGGCAGCTCGCACCCTGGAGGCAGCTCGCACCCTGGAGGCAGCTCGCACGTGGAGGCAGCTCGCACCCTGGAGGCAGCACGCACCCTGGAGGCAGCTCGCACGTGGAGGCAGCACGCACCCTGGAGGCAGCACGCACCCTGGAGGCAGCACGCACCCTGGAGGCAGCTCGCACCCTGGAGGCAGCACGCACCCTGGAGGCAGCTCGCACGTGGAGGCAGCTCGCACCCTGGAGGCAGCTCGCACCCTGGAGGCAGCACGCACCCTGGAGGCAGCACGCACCCTGGAGGCAGCTCGCACCCTGGAGGCAGCACGCACCCTGGAGGCAGCTCGCACGTGGAGGCAGCTCGCACGTGGAGGCAGCACGCACCCTGGAGGCAGCACGCACCCTGGAGGCAGCTCGCACCCTGGAGGCAGCACGCACCCTGGAGGCAGCTCGCACGTGGAGGCAGCTCACACCCTGGAGGCAGCTCGCACCCTGGAGGCAGCTCGCACCCTGGAGGCAGCTCGCACGCTGGAGGCAGCTCGCACGTGGAGGCAGCTCGCACGTGGAGGCAGCTCGCACATGGAGGCAGCTCGCACGCTGGAGGCAGCTCGCACGTGGAGGCAGCTCGCACCCTGGAGGCAGCTCGCACCCTGGAGGCAGCTCGCACCCTGGAGGCAGCTCGCTCGCCGGATTCCAAGGATTTCACGATGAAATGTACTGAGTTAAAGCTGCCTAATTCATTGTCTCGGGGGACTGGTCACATCTTTCCCAGCAGACCTGCCACAGGGACACTTCTGCACTCTCAGAGGCCTAGGCGCAGCTGGCGAGGGAAACAGTGTACAAAGAACAAAACAGAAACCAGAGTGACGGCCACAAAAATGGCCTAAGAGACGCCCAGGCCGTGGCAGAAGCACCAGGCCAGGCCGCCATGGCCCAGGTGCGGGCGCAGACAGAGTGGCGAGAGGACGGAGCCTAACGGTGCTCACTGACCATGGGGGACGGAAGGCCGTTGGCGTGTGTCTCCCTTGACGCTGAGACAGAGCCCCCATGCTAAACAGCTGATCACAGAGCCCACGGAGACCCCACGTCCTTCCCCAACGTGATCACGAGGGAAGCGTCTCTCAGGGACAAGCCTGAGGCAAAGGCAACGAGATGGACCAAACTGTGAGCAAAGAGCTAGACGGTCCTTTACAAGCAAGCCCCTGAGGAGCCAGGGTTCGGCTCTCTGCCGTGCGCTGGGGCCTGCTTAGGAGGGAGGAGCATCCAGCCCCGCTGGGTGGCTCCGTTAGCTGACACTGTCGAGTGCAGCGGTTCCACTCCTGGTGAGGGCACATGCCTGGGCTGGGTTTGATCCCTGTCGGGGGTAGGAGGGGTGCACAAGGAGGCAGCCGATTAATGTCTCTTTCTCTCATACAGGTCTCTCTCCCTCTCCCTTCCTCTCTCTTTAAACTTATCAATAAAAAAAATTAAACGGGGAGAGAACACGTCCCAACCTCCCTCCTGGCCAGGCTGCTGTGGAGCATCCTGGGAGGGGAGGGCCTCAGGTGACCTGAGTGAGTTGTCCTGCTGCCAGCAGGTGCCTCTTCCTCAACCCCCAGATCTCAGCTCCGTGAGGCCATGGCCTCTGCGCCTGAAATGGTGCCGGTGCAGAGCCAGGGCTGCCTCTGCTTGTGAGACGGTGTGAGCCAGGCAGCAGCGGGGGAAGAGGTTTCCAGAAAGACGGAGAAGCCCAGCAGCACGAGCAGTCCGGGGAGGAGGGCCCGGATCCCGCAGGGGAGGACAGGTGGAGAGGGGGGCGGGGGCAGCTGGGCGCTCCGTGGGCTGTGGAGGCAGAGCTGGGACGTGGGCGCTCACAGGCATGGCTCGGGAGCTCCAGGAGGAGCCCATCAGGCAGCATGAGCGTCCCCTCAGAACGACTGGCTGTTACGTCAGCACCAGGTTTACAGCATGGCTTCAGAGGAAGGACATGTTCTTCGCATGTTGAACATGCTTAAATCAAAGTCATCTGCACTTTGCCCCAAGTTTTCCATTACTACAATTAATGAAGGGAAAAGGGAAGTGGCACATACACATTCCTATTGTCTCAGAACTTCAGTGCCATCTCTGGATAACACTGGGTCAATGCATAGTGAATGCTCAGTGACGAGGCTCTCGGATATTATGTGTGCATACGCATACACATATATTTTAGCACATTTTCTGAAAACAAGTTTTCACTTGTTTGCAAGATGGGTTCCCTGAGTGTGACAGGCAGCGCCGAGAGCACCCGGGGCCTCGACCTGGGCTCACGCTCGGAGTGCCTTCCTGTTGAGTGTGGCCGAATGGTTTTCTTCTGAAGAGCAGACTGTGACGAAAGGGACAGAGAGCGGCTGTGCGATGAGGTGACAAAGACACGGGATCCCTATCAGACACTCTGGGTGGCTCATCCTGGGGCCGGGACAGAAGGAGGCCCGGGCCAGCAGCACCAGGAAAATACAGCCCACAGCCCACAGCTCACAGGCATCAGGGCCCAGACAGCCCTCGAGGGGACCTGGGCGTGCCCTCCAGGCGGAGCCTTCACCTGAGACCCAGCCCAGCTCCTAGCACAACCCGCACCTCAGGTGGGACCTTGAGCCCGAGGCCCAGCGAGGCTCTGCCTGGTTCTGACCCACTGAAACTCCGACACTAAGGCTGTGCTAAGCCACTAAGCTTGGGGTGATTTGCTACAGCTCTGTACTAATACACTGAGCTGTCAGCACATTTTAATGAGCAGTGGGTCAGCTGACTTAACAGTGGCCTACCCAAAAGAATTTAAAGTTTCTGATGTATACATTTAATCATGTTGTAGTAAGCAAGTTTACCTTTATAATATTTCTTAAAGTGTGACTAACACTTTATGTCTTACACTCTAGCCCTACTTTCAAAGAATTTCAGATTACTTCACAACTTGAGGCACTGAGAAAATTTAGCAGAAAGTTCCAGAAACCGAAATTTCACCTGAGGTAAGAATAAGACTTGCTCAGGAGAGAGAAAAGACAAACCAAAGATAGTGAAAATATTTGCAAATCATAAGCCTGATAAGGACCTTGTATCTACAGCGTGTAAAGAG
This sequence comes from Pipistrellus kuhlii, assembly GCF_014108245.1. Classification (NCBI taxonomy): domain Eukaryota; kingdom Metazoa; phylum Chordata; class Mammalia; order Chiroptera; family Vespertilionidae; genus Pipistrellus; species Pipistrellus kuhlii. Next base: position 951,391 of record NW_023425585.1, read on the forward strand.
CTCCTACAGCCCAATCATAAGACAGCAGCCCAGGTTTTAAATGGCAAATGAGCTGAGACTTTCTCCAGAGATGGAGGAAGAATCGAGCCCAAAGCAAAATGCAAACCACCACCAGCGTGGACGCAGCCCCTGGACAGCTGTGGTCAGGACAGACAGTGGTCAGTCAGTGCTGCTCGGACATGGAGAGCACGGGACCTTTGACACAACTGCTGGGAACACACAGGTACAGCTTGCATTTATTTGATTGACTGACGGTATTTATTTCAAATGCACAATTTGCTACCTTTCCCATCAATGAATCAACTGAATTGAAACAGGAAAACAGCTGACCAGTGAACACAGAATGTCTCCAAAAGTCTCTACTTCATAACAAATGTGAAGAATCTCATATTCCATGTTGAGATAACACTTTTTTTTTAAAGAGACATAACATTAAAATTCATTATCATAAATGCAACGTAACCCACAAATGTTAATTAAGGTTTGTTATGGCTTAAAATCTTCTTGAGAAATAGATTATTGAAGCAGGACCTTAAAACGGCTCTCATAAAAACAGACGCCAAGAACAGCAATGACGAACCCCACTGGCATTTCCCCTGCGGCAGCCGGTTCCCGCGCCGCATGGGAAACCCGCTGCTCAGCACTCTCTAGCGGGCGTGGGCAGCAGCTCTCTGGGGTCATGGGAGCTGACTGTCGTCAGAAACTGAGCACGTCGTTTATCTTCTTTCCGAAACACAGCTTAAAGACGCGTCGCCAGCCGCACATGCAAGTCAGAACTGCAGAACCATGCCCACCTCCAGGGAGCGCCGCTCTGAGCTGTGAGCCCAGGTCCTTGCTCAGCCCGAGTCCGGGCCACACCGTGCTGCCCCGCCCAGCGGCCACGAGCCACAGACTCCCCCTCAAAACGTCCTTGGACTCTGCCCCTTCCTCTCCATTCCAGGCCTGCAATGACCTCACCCGCTGCTGCCACGTCTCCCAGCTCCTGCCTGCAGCCGCCAGGCTCTGGTCTTCCTCCGGCTCATCTTCCCTCCCAGCTCCCTCAGTCTGCAGGCCTCAGCCAGACCCACAGTCTGCAGCAGAGCTGCCAACAGAGTGATTTTGTCTAATGGGTTAAACCACTCCCTGGGCTCATGTAATGACCTAAGTCTCGCTCCTCTCCACGCCTCCGCCCAGACCCCAACCAGCTCGGTCCCAGCTCAGGGATCAGGATGTGTGGCAAGCAGCAGCTGCCCACCCACCCGCCTGGCACCATCATTTCCACGCTAAGAGGACTTCATGCTTTTTGCACATTGCAACGTGCCCAGTTAAGTGAAACGGTACATTCCTGAGCCTGCCTTGAAGCTGAGCATAAGCAGTTTACGTCCAATGAGACAAGCAGAAGTCTGCTAGAAATTTCTGGAAAATGTTACTTTCCTGACAAGCGCCATGCCTTTCCCCCTTTTCTGTCTAAAATACAGATATGTGGCTTGAGCTGCAACAGGCACTTTGGCATCAGCCAGGAACGGCTGTCACAGGGCAGCAGCCTTGGTCCAGGCTCACTGCACAGACATCTCAGCATGCAGGGGAATAAACCCAGTGCACATACACCAGCAAATAGCGAGATTTCTGTCACTTGTAGCTGAATGCAATCCTTATGCAGATATCTTATCCTGTCCTCATCCCTACACCCTAAGATTTCCTTTACAGTCCATGTTCACCTCTCAGGGAACCAACTGATATTATTACTACCAAGATCCTATCATCTATCACATTCTTCTAATTTGTTGTTGTTGTTAATCCTCACCTGAGGATATTTTCCCATTGACTTTTAGAGAGAATGGAAGGGAGACAGAAAGAAAAATCTGTAATAATAAAAGGGTAATATGCAAATCGACCGAACGACCCAACAGCAGAAGGACCATCCGGATGACCTTCAACAACCATGCTGGTGCCAAGCCAGCCAAAGCGGGTGTGATGCGATTCGTCAGGGGGCTCCTGCCATCACCCCATGATCACCCTGCAGAGGGAGGTCCGCGCCACCCTCAGGGGGCGATCAATGGGGGTTCCATGACCAATCGCCCCAAAAAGGGAGGCCCAGGCCACTGGCCACTGACGCTGTGGAAGGTGTGAGGGGCCGGCCAGCAATTGCCCCCCAGAGGGATGCCCCGGCCAGACAAGTGATTGCCTGTCACCCACAAAGGGAAGCAACCAGGTGAGGGGGGGAGGGGGGGAACAGTGCCACAGAGATGGCAAGCAGTGGCAGTGGCAGGGTCGGGGCCAGCTGCCAGCAGCCGGGGGGGCAAGGAATGCCCTGCTAGCCGATTGCCAGCCAGGCCTAGGCTGAGGGACACCGCCCGCCCTCCCCCAACCCCCACAGCCCCCGTGCACACATTCGGTGCACCAGACCTCTAGTATAGATATGAGAGAGACAAATTTGGCTGTCTCCTGCTTGTGCCCAACCTGGGATCAAACCTGCAACTGAGGTATGTGTCCTTCAATCCACAGGCAGTGCTCTGTCCCCTGGGCAAAGCTGGCTAGGGCCTGTTCTCCTAATGTTTGATCCTACACCAAAAGCATTGGGTTTGTAACTACCAGTACCTAACTGATCTCTCTCTTAAAAGCCAAGCAGCGTGTTGTTGGCTTTTCTGGGATAGAACTAAACTAAACCACCACTGAGGCCCAGGCCCACCTGGTGATCCAGCCTCCATGGGGCTGAGCCACAGGGGACAGAGCAGCAGGATCTAAGGACTAAGCCAAGTTTTACCCAAATTCTACAGACTCTGCCCCTTAGCGGCTCTCTTCTCCCGGGAAACTGCCACGCACTCAGGCCTGCGTGCCCGTCAGAGCGGTGCGTCTTTGAGAGAAAACTTTTTTTTCTCAGTTGTCTACTGGTCTTTCTCCTTGTCAGTGGGAAGGTCAGTGTGGGGTTCTGCTGCTTCTGGCCGAGAGTCTGAACTCAGACCACCATCCCTGTCTGCAACAGCAAACTAACACATGGTTTTGGGAGAAGATTCCATTCACTCGACGGTGTGGATACAATTACACAACATTGGAACGGAATGAACGTCCATGAAAACTCAGCATTATGAATACGTTTAAGGAAGCAGCTGACCTGTGGGACTTTAGGGGAAATGGGCTTATAAGAGCACAGGCACAGCATCAGGCACAAGCCTCCGTCCCCAGCAGGGTGGCTCCTCTCTCTGCTGCCGCCCGCTTAGCCTCTCCCACCAAACAGCTCCATTGCTCGTAAGTTCTTCTCTGTCTTCCTTACGTGGCAATGACTTGGAGGTTAAAGATAACTGCTGTGTGGCCTGGAAGCCGTTAGTTCACCTGCGGGGGCCCTCAGTAACGACAGGGTGGACCCAGGCAGCTCATTCCACTCACTCCTAGGCCACCCTGCCACACGCATGCGTGGGAAGAGCAGCTGCGGTCGGGCGCTCCCTCCCTGAAGGAGTTCCACACGGGAGCTGCATCTGAAATCTCCTCCGGGCTGTTCTGCTGAATTTATCAAGACCGGAAGGAAAGGAGCAGCTCAGATTCCATCAGACAAAGAAAGACCCCCCTGCAGCTCACTAACCCGTTCTCAGTCCTCTATGACACAAAGAAATTAAATAACACAGAATGCAGAAGGAAGAACTACAAAACCACACCGGAGAGCAGAGTGGTGTGACTAGTGTCTCCTCATGGCATGAGCCTCACAACCATGCCCTACTCTCTCCAGCTTCCTTTTCTGTAGACATCTTTCCAGCTCAAAACCAGACACTGACCTGGGATGGAATTTACTTTGCTAAAACAGGAAGGTCAAGTCCTCTTCCCGAACAGCCTCTCCAGGATCCCACACACCAGCTGCTCCATAAAACCTGACTTCACCCCCCACCACCACCCTCTCCGCACTACATGCTCCCTGCTTTGGAGGGGAGACACTCACAGCTCGCTTTTCTTTCCAAATCACGTGGAACTTTTAAAAAAACACTGCAGTCACCTGTGCCTGGTGCTCCCGCTCACTGCTCACGGGGAACTGCTGGTGCCAGAGCTGCCTCCGCAGGCTGCTCTGTCATCGGTGCTGCCCAAACTCTCTGGGCCTATAACCTGTCCTCTCCAGATCGTAAATGACATAATTTACACGCTAAAAGGCCAAGTTCCTATGCCTAATAAGCCAGAGGCCTGCCCTGGGTCTCGGAGGGTTCTATAGACAGCTTTTACATGGGTTCTCCTTTAAGAGAAATTGCTGGAAAGGACATTAACCATTTCAGTTCACTCTTTACTGTGAGTTTCCAAGCCCAGCAACTCGGTGAGAGAAAGGCAGCCCATGGCTTCACATTCGCAAAGACAAGACGGAACTGAGCATAAAGAATTAAAATAGCAAAATATCCAAATGGCACAAAGTAATGATGGAGTGAGGTTCACCCTTCCCGTCCCTCCACAACACTGCCTGGCGGAGCCAAGCCACAAATGCCAAGGACTGGCGCCGCTGACGGCAGGGACCCAGGCACAAGACCCACCTTACGCGCTGCAACATCCGCACACCTGTCTCTAATGACATAACTGATGGGAAGACATTTTACATGTGTGTGTAGTCCTGGCTCCGAAGACATGTGTTGTGTTAATGGCACCGGGCACTCTGAGCTTCGATGTCTCACCTGTGACGTGGAGACACAGGGCTGGCTGACATCAGCGTGGCATCCTGGAGCCCACAGCCACGTGTCTCGGACCTCTGTGCAGCAAGGCAACGGTCACACCACGATGAGGGGTGGCATTGCAGCTCCTCCGCTGCCACACAGCGGCTGCAGGCTTCCCGTGCACGAGCCGGCACCTCGCCGCGTGGCTCTAAGGCACAGTCTGTCCCCAAGGACAAGGGGGCTGTCTAGGGCGGGGCCCGCGGAGCCGTGACGGCGGAGGCAATGCACCACCTGCCTGGATCCTGAACCCGCCCAAAGCCGTGCGCGTCTGAGGCAGGTGTGAGACGGGACGAGGACGATGCAGTGAGCTGAGCTGTGTGAGGTTACGCTCCTTAGAGGGCGGCCACATGGCTGTGCGTATGGAGGAGAAGATCCCTTTCTTAGGAGACACACATGTGATTGGGGGTCGTGTCAGAATGCCTGTAATTTACTCTCAAAGCAGGGGAAGACAAAGCAAATGTGGAGAAATGTTTACCAGAGTGAGGTCCAGGCGGAGGGCCTGAGGAAACTCCCTCCACTTGTCTTCCCACTGTTCTATCCATTTGACATTTTAAAAACAAAAACTGGAGGACCGGAAAAAAGAAGGAATCAGTGACCATGTCAACCTGTTGAGGCGTCAGGTGAAGGGAACAGACATGACCTCTGGCCTTGGCAAGAACTTAGCCAGCAGTGTCCCCTTTGCAGGAGCCTTCAGGGAATGAAGGGCAAACGCAGAGCGGAGTGGGCTGGGCAGGAGGCAGCAAAGGGGCGATGCAAGCGGCTCCTGAGGCTCCGCTGTGCTGCGCGGAGGAGAGAGGCCAGCGCAGCGACCCCCCCAGAGCCGAGCAATGGCTGAGGGGGCGCACAGGGCAGCACGCGGGGCCCACAGGAAGGAGTCTCCGCAGAGGATGGAGGGGATGACAACAGCCTTTAACTGGAGACAGCTGGCACTGCCCGACGCGTCGTCACCACTGAACTCTCACAGCAGCTGAGGCGGGCTGCTCATACCTCCTCTGCAGACAGGGAGCTGGCTCCCACCAGCAGCAGGAGACTGCGGTGCAGACAGGGCGGGGGAGATGAGGGAGCAGGAGGGGATTCATGGGCAGGACTGGGTGCTGCTTGAGTTCAAGGTCACAGACCAGAAGTGAGTCTAGCAACTTCCTACCACAGAAAGGACTGTGGGATTTTACAGGCAAGTGGGACCTAAGAGAAAAAGAGCTGGTTCAAGGTCACAGACCCCTAACTGCCCTCCCCTGCAGGCTTGATCGCCCCCAACTGCCCAACCCTACAGGCCTGGTCGCCCCCAACTTCCCTCCTCTGCCAGCCTGATCACCGTAACTTCCCTTCCTTGCAGGCCATCTTGCATCCACATGGGGGCAGCCATCTTTGACCACATGGGGGGCAGTCATCTTGTGTATTGGAGTGACAGTCAATTTGCATATTACTCTTTTATTATATAGGATAGAGACCTGGTGCATGGGTGGGGGCCGGCTGATTTGCCCTGAAGGGTGTCCTGGATCAGGGTGGGGCATGGGGCGTGGGGCGGCCTGGGCAAGGGCCTATGGTGATTTGCAGGCTGCCCACGCCCCCTGACAACCCAAGAAGAGGCCCTGGTATCTGGAATTTATTTATCTTCTATAATTGAAACTTTGTAGCCTGGAGTGAAGACCTTGGCCAGCCAGGGTGTGCGGCAAACTTGGCTTCCTCCATTGCCAGGGAAACCCAAGCCTCCTGTTCACTCTGTGGCCGCAGCCATCTTTGTTGGGTTCATTTGCATACTCACTGCTGATTGGTTTGTAGGTGTGGCTTCTGGGCATAGTAGAGTGGTGGTTAATTTGCATACTACTCTTTTATTATATAGGAGATACACATACACACACACACACACACACACTCACTCACTTAGTGGCCAGATTATTATTCATTCAGGAATCATAATAATCTGGCCACTCAGTGTATACCCAACCAACTGAACCTTTTACATTTCTTTTAATTAATTCATGGAATCGCAGTTAAACAAAGCAATCTCGTTTATAAACCAAAAGGTCACCTTACCGTTGATGTTTATTGCTGGCAATACAATGGACATCTTTGGTCTGCTGGTCTTGTTATGGGTGGTCGCTGGTAGCAGCAGGTGATCCTGAGATTATCAGAGAACAATCTGTTAAATGTAACAATTGGCTTAACTCGGGAACAGATCATAGCCATCATGTCTAAGACACCAATGTTCAGTGGCATCATAAAAAATTGCAATTTTTAGTTGAATTTGGCCAAGAGTTATCTACTCAACAGTCATTTTTAAACTTTTTTTAAAGAAGAGAAATATTTTCCAAAAAAAACTACTGTTCCCAAATTAACACTATACACAAGAGACAGAAGCAGGGGGGGGGCCTGGCTACATAGCTTGGCCTCATCTGTCCCTCTAAAGTGGCCACAGCTGTACACATTTTCCATAAAGTCCATATGGCCTACAAATGCATAATTCTTGCTCTTAAAAAGCATAGTTTAGTAGGAGAATTTACAAAATTAAGGACGCATGTTGAGCCCAATTAAATGTAATCCTACCAGCTTCTGACAATCCCCATCTAGACTGGCAGCTGAGGGTTCTGGTTCCCAACCACACAGATATGGGAAGTGAGAGCAGGCCAAGTGGAGTGTGACTTCTAAAGGGGAAAAGGTATGTACCTCTGTCAGTATTCCAAGGTTGATTATGACTTACTAGAGGCCCGGTGCACAAATTTGTGCACTGGTGGGGTACCTCGACCTGGCCTGCAGGGATCAGGCTGAAACCGGTAGTCCAACATCCCCCGAGGGGTCCCAGATTGCGAAAGGGCGCAGGCCAGGCAGAGGGTCCCACCGGTGCACAAATCCATGCACCATGCCCCTAGTATGCATATAAGATCTTTGATTAATCTCTTCCCACCCTCCATCCTTCCCCCTTCTCTCTGAGATTCATCTGTCTATTCCATGTTTCCATGCCTGTTCGTTGAGCATCTGCTCCCTGGTGGTCAGTGCATGTCATAGCTACCAGTTGAATGGTCCAACCATTGGACTGTTGCTTAGGCTTTTATATATGCATGGGGAGGAGGTGTGTCCCTCAGCCCAGCATGCACCCTCTCCAATCTGGGACCCCTCGAGGATGACATACATATGTCATGTATGTGTGTACATGTGTCTATGTTATTTTATAAGAGCTATAATAAAATATTACATAAACTGTTATATCCCTCTCATAATCCAGAACTGCTGGCTCCCAACTGCTCACCTTCCTGATTGCCCCTAACCACTTCTGCCTGCCAGCCTGATAACCCCCTAACCACTCCCCTGACAGCCTGTTTGCCCATAACTGCTCTCCCCTGCAGGCCTGGTCACCCCTAACTGCCCTCCCCTACAGGTCTGGTCCCCCCTCAACTACTCTCCCCTGCAGGCTTGGTCACCCCCAACTGCCCTTCCATTCAGTTCCGGTCACCCAGAACTTCCTTTGCTGGCCTGGTCACCCCTAATGCCCTCCCCTGAAAGCTTGATCGCCCTCAACTGCTCTCCCTTGCAGGCCTGGTCCCTCCCAACTGCCCTCCCCTGCTGGCCAACTTGTGGAAGCCATCTAGTGTCCACATGGGGGCAGCCATCTTGTGTTGGAGTGATAGTCAATTTGCATATTACTCTTTTATTAGATAGGATAGACCTGATGCACGGGTGGGGGCCAGCTGGTTTGCCCTGAAGAGTGTCCCAGCTCAGGGTGAGGGTTTCCTTGGGGTGTGAAGTGACCGGGGTGAGGGGCCTATAGTGGTTTGCAGGCCAGACACGACCCCTGGCGACCCAAGAGGAGGCCCTGGTATCTGGGATTTATTTATCTTCTATAATTGAAACTTCGTAGCCTTCAGCAGAGCCAAGCCTCCTGCTTGCTCTGTGGCCGCAGCCATTTTTGTTGGAATTTATCTTCTATAATTGAAACTTTGTAACCTCAAGTGGAGGCCTGGGCTGGCCAGTGTGTGTGGAAAGCTTGGCTTCCTCCATTGCCAGGAAAACCCAAGCCTCTTGTTTGCTCCATGGTGGCAGCCATCTTGGTTGGGTTAATTTGCATTTCCTCTCCTGATTGGCTGGTGGGTGTGACTTGTGGGTGTGGCAGAGTAATGGTTAATTTGCATATTACAATACTATTTTATTAGATAGAATAGATAGATGACTTGGATATTAACTACTGTTTTCAATAATTCCCTTTTCCTAGCAAAAGCAGGAATTGTAACAGAACAAAGAAAAAGACAAAAATGTACATTTGTGTTTCCATTTGAGGGAGCAAGCTAATCAGAGATGAAGCAGAGTGTGAGTTTAACTCTGGCTTTCTTGTTACTTTGTTCATCTGTCTGATCATTCACTCAACATACTCCTCTAAGAGAGAGCTCATCAAAAAGCCACCGAGAGCGGCAAAATTCAATGCAACTTAGTTGGCAGTTAATGTGATTATGAAATGTAATTGCTAGCAAAGCTAAGAAAAAATCTAGAATGTGAACAAACTGAAATTAATGTGATGTGCGCAGAACAATACGGAAAACATTTCCAGTAACTGCATGCTTTTCTAACTCGGGCAACATTCCCCAGAGAACATGTTCTTTAAAGGGGAGGAGTCCCGCGGCCCTAGAATCCCAGCGCTGCAGAAAGTTTTTTTAAACACATTGTTAGACACAAAGATCACAAGTTCTGAGAGTCAGATAACATATTATAGCCAAGAAAAAACAAAATTTGCTGATCTTCATGCCATGAAACTTACAAATACTATAATTAAAATATTGCTTCAGGGTCCCCCAAAGTAAGTCTATGATAAAAATAAACACATTCAGATTCCACTGGTCACGGGTTAAGGTCAGGCTCAGACCTAAGTCTGGATTTCCTGCTGCAATCTGGATACCACCTAAACTTTGTTTTTAAATTTCCTTTCCTGAAGGTAATATCTCCTACTTTCTCTCTTCATTGAATTTCAAACAAAGTAGTTACTTTTGAAGCAGAAAGCCAAAAGAGCACATCACTTAGGAAAAAGAAGAGTCAGTCACCTATGAATGCACAGAAGTCCTCACACCTCCCTGCCTGCCCTTGAATTCTGAAAGCCCGCGGACGGGGGGAAGCCTGCGAGCAGTGCTCCTTCCCACGAGGCCTCACTACACTGCAGGGGACAGAGCTGGCGCGCCATACGGTAAAGTAGCTCATACACACGAATGCACACACACGTGTGCACACATGCGGACACACACCTGGACAGCACAGCTGTTTTATTGAATGCCCACGTTCACTTCCTCCAATTAAAGTTCTTTGCCACAACCATGAATCTTGAGTCCTTTTCCCCTTCACTCTGTTTACCTCACTCCTTTTCAGCAAGTCACTGCCCCATCCCATCAGCGGCATCTTCGGAAACAAAGGATTTCTGCCCACTCATTAAAGAACTGGTGCCCACAGGGACCTGTCTCCTCAGCATGGCACCGCAGAGCCTGTTTCTGCCGAAGCGTGCACGTCCAGGCTTCCATGCTGTTGGGGAAACAATGCTCACGGTGCCAGAACCTGCCATTTGTGCCCCAATCGGCTCTCCGTTCCAGGTTTAGTTGGGCACAAAGCCACCCAGAACCCAGACCACATTCCCAGCCTCCTTTGCGGCCACACACTCGATTCTGGCCAATGACTGCGGATTATGGAGGCACCCCACCCCACTTCTGCAGCTGAAGTGCAGGCACTGCGGCTGGGGCTGGGCAGCCCTCTCAGATCATGAGGGGGGCCACGTGGCAGAAGGAACTACACATCCTGACAATCGAAGCTGTCACCAGATCTCTGGAACTGACATAATGAGAGAGAAGTAAAATTATAATTTGTCTAAGACACTATTATTTTGGATTTTCTGTTACTCATAGCTAAATCTACAGCTAATTGTTAGTTGTATTAAAAATTTGCAAAACAGCACTATAGATATTTAGTCAAGAGGGGTTTCAATTAGAGTTCATCGGAGACAGCATTCCTCTTTCTTAACTGCATAAAAAAAATTATTATTTAGCTTTCTTGATATTCTACTCCCTCTAGTTTTTACTTATTTATTAAAGAACTTGCAGAGGAAATTAAATCCTGGAAAAGAAGAAATACAATTTGATGAATTTGAACGAAACTCTTAGCTTCCTATTAAGTCAGTTAAAATAATCCAGCTGCAATAAAGATGAAGCTACTTAAAAATAAAAAGACAAGAGAAAAGAGGTTGCCATGGAGATAAATATGGTACATTCTGGCACTGACACTCTGAGCTATGTCACTCAGAAGGTGTTAAGACATCTTAGCAGACTCCACAGAGCCTTGGCTGCCTGAGGGCTGGGACCTCTGCAGGGAGCGCCATGTGGACACAATCAAGGCTGTCCCTCAGCCCTGGAGCCAGAGAGGCCTGGTGGGAAACACCCACGCATTCCACCATGGGAACAGAGTATCAGCTTTCCAACATTAGGCAATGCTGTGCCTGAGAAAATATGCTATTTTCCTACAACCCTCCCAGTTCCCTCTTGCAGGCACGCGGTTAGAAAAAGGCACACTGTTAGCGCCTAACCGCTTCCCAGGCAGCGCTTCCTGGTTTTGGAGACTAACTTACAAAAGAGCAGAACACACCTGCTCAGCTGGAGGTCAGGAAGGGAATGCTCTAGAAAACTGAGGCCCAGGAAGTGCTGTGAAGTGTGGGTCCTGCATGTTGGGTAGAGGAGAAACCGGCCCCATTTAGGGGGACTTGCTAGAATAAATGGCCCTTTCGCCCCTAAAACCCACTGACCGACGCCCGCAGCACACTGTGCAGCTCATGACTAGATCTGTGTGATTTCCAAAACTATTGTTATTTGTATTTGTTAGTGTAATTGTGTAATTTAATAAAATATTACATAAACTGTTAAAATACAGTGTGAAAGACACCAAGATTTAATAAAAGTGAACAGTTAACATTTTTCTTTCACTGCAAGACTGGGAACCAAATCTTAGTGATGTGCACTTAGAGTGCCCCTTCCTCCGTCTTCACTAGAGAATGTGATCCCTTCCTTTCCAAAGCAACTCTGACCTTTTTGTTTCACACAGAGAAACCGGGAGGACTGTAAAATTTCCCTAAAGAACGTACTAGGAAAGGCTGGTCTTGACAAGGCAAACTATCGGGTCTAGTAATAATTAATGTCGTTTTTAAACGTTGACTTGTATTGACATAACCTTCAAACATGTGGTATCTACAGAACGTGTGAAGTGCAATTAGCAAGTTTTGCTTGAAAAAGTTTGTGTTTGGTTTGGTTTTTGTTGCAAAACTAGGGCTAAGAAGATGGCAGATGAAGAGCATATTCGGCACTGCATGCTTTACGAGTTCCAATTAGGAAGAAAAGCAAGTGAGGCTGCAAAAAACATCTGTAGTGCTCTTGGTCAAGATGCAGTTAGCGCCAGAAAATGCCAGCGTTGGTTTGAGAAATTTCGTGAGGGAAATTTTTCATTAGATGACAAGAGTGGTCGAGGCCGTGTGTCCAATTTTGATCAAGAAGCTCTTCAAGCTCTTTTGGTGCAAAATCCTCAAATTACCCAACAAGAGCTTGCGACAACTTTAAATTGTTCACAAAAAACAATTTCCAATCAATTGCATGCACTTGGCAAAGTCCAAAAGTTTGGAAAATGGGTTCCTCATGAGTTGACCGACAACAGCCGTAATCAAAGAGTCACAATTTGCAGTTCGCTCCTCTCTCGTCAAAACCGTTTGCCGTTTTTAGAGAAAATTGTTACCGGAGATGAAGAATGGGTGCTGTATGTTAATTTGAAAAGGCGGCCTCAATGGTTGGACAAAAATGAGGCTCCGCAGCCCACGCCAAAACCTGACTTGCATGCGAAAAAAGTGATGTTGTGTGTTTGGTGGAATTTTAAAGGAATTCTTCATTATGAACTTTTACCATCTACCCAAACCATTACAAGTGCAGTGTATAGTGCTCAATTGGAAAGGTTAGCCCAAGCTTTAAGAGAAAAAGAACCCGCACTGATTAATCGGAAGGGAGTAATTCTTCACCACGATAACACACGACCGCATACTGCAAGAATCACTGCTGAAAAACTGCGCCAGTTGGAATGGGAAGTTCTCCCTCAACCTGCATATTCTCCTGATATTGCCCCTTCCGATTACCATTTGTTTCGTTCTTTGCAAAACTTTCTTCTTGGAAAAAAATTTAATAATGAAGAATGCCTCAAAAATGCATTGACCGAATTTTTTGCATCAAAATCACAAGAATTTTACAACAGAGGGATTAAAATGCTTCCTGAGCATTGGGCACAAGCAGTAGAAAACAACGGCAACTATATTGTTGATTAAATTTTGTTGTATTGTTTAAATAAATTCGATTTAAAAAAGTATTAGAAAACGACATTAATTATTACTAGACCTAATACAAGTGGAAATAAAGTACATCCCTTAAATTTCTGGTATATCCCTGTGCATTCCTGCTTAAAATGTCAGAGTAAATTTAGTACAGAAATCAGTGAAGTTCCAAAAAGACTAAATAAATAACTATATCCTGGCATTAATTCATTAAAAGGAACACCAGCCCTAGCTGGTTTGGCTCAGAGGACAGAGTGTCAGCCTGCAGACCAAAGTGTCCCGGGTTCGATTCCAGTCAAGGGCACATGCCTGGGTTGCAGGCTTGATTCCCAGTGGGAGGCGTGCTGGAGGCAGCCAATTGATGATTCTCTCTCATCATTGATGTTCCTGTCTCCACGTGCCCTTACAAAGCAAAGGTGAGGAGATACTCTTCTAAGAAACTACAATTGTTCGCTTGGTTCAATCAAGGTATCTGATTTCATTTTGTTGCCAATGCACTTAATCTTTTTTCTAAAAGTATAAACAGAAATTACCAAAAATTTCTAAATAATGTTTTTTGTTTGTTTTTAATGTTTTTATTGATTTTTAGAGAGAGGAAGAGAAAGAAACATGGAAAGAGAAACTTCATTGACCAGCCGCCTCCCACAAGACCCCCACTGGAGATCAAGCCTGCAAGCCGGGCCTATGTCCCAACTGGGAATCCAATCAGTAACCTCTTGGTTCCTGGGTCGATGTTCAACCACTGAGCCACACTGGCAGGGCTCTAATTAATATTTTATTCTTCCTACCATAGTGTTTGGTCTTCAGGCTTCTTTTAATGCAATGCAATAATGTGGAGTTTAAATGCAAAAGATTATATTCTGTTTACTGGCTTCTTACTGAAAATATTAACCCCCAGCTGGTAAGGCTCATAAAATGGCTTTCTAAGAGGTCTTTTCATGCCAACTATTAGTTCTTTACAAGCACACACTGAGCAGTATTCCCCACAGCACTGTGGCCATGCACTGCCAATGCCAAGATCGGGACGGTGCCTGGGAAGTACGGCAGGAAGATGTGAAATACATGGGGAATGGGTTCGGTAATTCTGTCTGATCTCACCACACAAAATGCAGGAACTAGCAGAGAGAGATCTCACACAGGGAAGCAGGATGTGTCCACCACAGAACTCTGTCTAACTGTTCAAAGCCATGAAATAGCTTATACCCAGTACGTTTTATTTATATTAGCAAATAAAATCTAAAAATTCCTTCTTAAGTATTTAGCAGACTCTGTCACTTCACACACGTAAGAAAGTAGCGGTTCACATTTGAAGCAGAGAAGGCTGGCGGGTGAGTTAAGGAACTAAGTCCATGGCCACGTCTGGAACAGGCCTGCGGGCCCACTCCCGGACACATGAACTTGCCTGTTTCTAACACGCGGCCGGAAGTCACAGGCGAACGATGCCTGCCGGCGCTTGCACTTGGTCAGCACCATGTTTGGAGTAACCGCCGTGCTGCATGGAACAGGCATGCTGATGGGGAATGGCAGCGCCACGTTACACCGCTTAGCATGCTGCGTTAGGAGCACAGTGACCAGAAGCTCAGAGCAGCCGGGAGCCCTGAGCCAGGTTTCTAGGACGCTCAGTGCAGGGAGCCCCCCACGCCCGTGTCTGGAAGTAAAGGGAGAAATGTCTCTTTAGTTTGATCCAACTTCCATTAAATATACTTTATACTTACTAGTTGCCAAACACCCTAAGGGATGAAGAGTGCATTTTCAAGCCCTCACTTTTTTCGAAGTTATCTGGAGGATATGCTTATACATAAAAATAGCTCAAGGAAGCCATGTTCCATCCCCCCCAGGGCGCCCCCTCCTCGGAAGAGAGGGTTTGGGGCCCAAACCCCTGGATTTTGTGTAGTCTGGGTCATTTTCATAACCAAAATTAAGTTACCTCTAACATAAACTTAGAGATTATTTTTAGATTTCTCTAATAACATTTAATTTAAAATATGCCAACCCATTCTGGTTTAGAATTATTTAACCTTCTCTTAAATTTCACGGCATAAAATAACTTGGTAAGGATATGTTAATCTGTGGCACGCTGCACATTTCTAGAAAACGTCTCTGGAGGAGTTACAGAAGCCTGACGCCCGTCACTGCTGGGGTGCACCCCTTCCTCTGTGAAAGGAAGGGGCCAAAGTACATCCCGCTACCTCAACCTCAATGGAAATACACATTTACTCAAGAATTTCAAAATGCTTTACACTTTGAAAGCAATAACGCAAGGGCAGCTTAACCCAACCTCTGCAGTAACAGGATGCTGGCTCCCACCTGCTGTACCACACAGGCCACCGTCCTGGAACAAGAAGTTTGCAGAGGCTTTGGCTGAAGCCAAGGCCCCAGGGCTTAGCAGCTGGTGTCAGAGAGGTGTCTGCTGCAACCTTGCCTCACAGAAACAGCTTTTAGCAGAACAGAAAGTTAAAAACCACACAAAGACCCGGAGCAAGAAACAGAACCTGGGGCCATATAAGACTGGGTTCAGCAGAGCTGGGGGCTCAGCTTTGGGAACTGACTCCTGAGTCACAGCACTGCTGCTTCTGAATAAAGGTGGATTTCTGCATCTTCCGAGTGCTTGGCGGTCTATCTTCCTGTCTCTCGGCTACTCTGCCATAACAATATTAATTAAAGCACATTTTTATTCCCCAGATAAAGTTGTAAAATTTTACAAAAGTGAAATTAACTAATGATGTCAAAATAAATGGCCAAATCGTGAAAGGAACCTAATTCTGATTGTAGGTTCAATTCCTGTTCATCGCTCCGGTAGCTTTCCCCCGAAGGAAGGACAACACTCCGCTCCCTGTGAGAACTGTGAGCTTCATCTCGGGAACTTCACACTGGAGTTGCTGGGCCACTGAGCTGAGTGCACTTAGGGCATGGAGACTCCTCACAGCACAGCAGCAGGAGCACACGAACAGGCTCCGCACACACAGCGCGGTCCCGGCCGGCCGGCCGGCCGAGGGCGGGTCGGCGCCAGCAGGCTCAGGCCGCGAGGGTGGTCCCGCACCTGTTTCTGTAAGTGACTGGGCCCTTTGTCTTTTCAGAAAGATAGTAGTTTTGTAAAAAGCCTAGTTGTCAGTGCACAATAGCATCTTTCAGAAATGCTTAAACATGGCAGAGGAAGTGGAGTTTCCTCCTACTCACAAACCATATGAGGATGGTTTCCTTGTTTATGTTTTACAGGCAATTAAATGACCTTTGGGGGGGTTGCGGGAGGAAGTACTAAATAATAAAATGATCACAGTGCCCAGCTGGTGTAGCTCTTTGAGAGGCAAGCCAGGAACCAAGAGGCCACCAGTTCGATTCCTGGGTAGGGGGCATATCCAGGTTGGGGGCTTGATCCCCTGTGGGGCGCATGGAGGAGGCAGCTGATCGGTGATCGATGTTTCCATCTCCTTATCCCTCTCCCTTCCTCTCTCTCTAAAAAACATATATTCTTTAAAAATTATCACAGATATAGAAACAACCCCACTACAGAGCCCGATGCACAAGCAGAGGGAAGTCCTATCTAAACACCCAGATGTCCTCAGCCACCCAGACACACCCTCTCCTGGACACCTGGTCTCCTTTCTCCCCTTCTGTCCAAGCCCCTGCCTCGGACCCAGCCTCTCAGTCACTGTGGGAGCCTGGATAATCCCTGGAAGTCACAATGAAAGGGAGGTTTCTCTATTACCATCTGAATCTGAAGAGATCAGTAAAATGAAATATAATATTGATAAGACTGCATTTAAATGTTTATTCTCTACAGAAATATGCATAGCCTACATTGCAATGATGTAAAAACATATGTATATTGTTTTAAATAAATGAAACACACATGTACATTTCAATAATTTTACTGAACTAGTGGGTTATGGGTAACTTCCTCTTGTTTACTTTTCATATTTCTGAGCATTGAGATAGTCCTTTTGAAATTAAAAAAAAAATTAAAATTTACCACAGTTATCTAACAATGGTTGAGACCATTGGTAATAATTCTATATAAACATGAAACCTCATAAAGACTATTTTTTAAATGTTACCTTCAACAACCAAAGCATTTATAAGCAATTCAGTAATCTATAAAAGCTCCAAGCTCCAAGCTTAAGAAATTGAAGATTAAGCCTCTTTTACACCAGTTGTGTGGTTTAAGAAAGGAATTCCACCAAGATCTAAAGCCACATTTACCGATTTCAGAGTTTCCAATCAAAATCTGAGTAGCTTTCATGAATTGCAAAAACAATTTAAATTTATGTAATTCCTAAATAAGTTTTCAAAACCATTTCTTAAGAGCAAAAATCAAACACATACACTTGATTCAGCCATCTTTTTAAAAGGAACCAAAAAAGGGATTTAAGTACTATTTATAGGCAAATGAATCCTTTTGGATACCATCTTTTAATACAAGTTTATAAGATAAGTTTATTATAAAAGCTTTTGCAACCATTTGTAAGAAAGGGTAAAATCACTAAGGGCTTAATTATTGCATAAAAAGGGACTTTATAAAAACATTAGAGGCCCAGTGCATGAAATTCGTGCAAGGGACGCAGCCCTCGCAGCCCTGGCCTCGTCCAGAAGGTCATCCGGATGGTTGGTCTGCTGTTTGGTCTACTTAGCATATTATCTCTTTACTATATAGGATTGCAGCTCCAACTTATCTTGATACAGTGTTAGAGTAGGCAGAAAAATGTGAATACCAAAAATCTTTAACTACAAAGGACATGCACATTTTCTTAAAGACATGCCTGGGTATTAGAAACAATTTATTTCAATCTGGCACAAAATTTGACAGCTTAAGAGCAAAAGAACAAGCAAAAAATGATGGTTATATTATGTGTGGAACAGGTGGTTTTTTTAGTTTTTTTTTTTTTTTTATTTCAGAGAGGAAGAAAGAGGAAGAGATAGAAACGTCAATGATGAGAGAGAATCATTGACTGGATGCCTCCTGCACACCCCCTACTGGGGATTGAGCCAGCAAAGCCAGACATTTGCCCTTGACCAGAATCAAACCCAGGACCCTTGAGTTCACAGGCTGACGCTCTACCCACTGAGCAACACTGGCTAGGGCTGTGGAACAGATATTTTAAATCCTAAACAATCAACTGTGGTTGAAAACTAAGCAAGCAGGGACTTCCCTCACTGTCCATTTCACACTGTGTGCAATGAGGCATTGCCAAGCGATCTGAACAGATTGGGCTCCTGCCACTCATCTGAATGAGACACAAGCAGGAAACACGGAATGCTCTGGGGGCGGGGGTGTCAAACGCAAACAGATGTCTTTCTATTAGGTAATATTTGGTTGTTTTAAAGGCTCAAGCTTTTCAAGAAGTTCAGCTGAAGAATAAAGTTGTTTTGCCATATCATTTTTCAGGAGTTTACTTGGAAAATAGTTTCCACTACACCACTTTACAAATCTTGCTCACTCTATGGGTTAGAATAGACAAGCATTCACAGCCATTTGAGTCAGTGTGAGGCACATTTTCTAGATATTAACTGCAGATGAAACACAAAAACAAGGTGGTTGAGGCAGAATCACTGTGACCTTCTCTTCCTGCCGCGAGTGAGCAGATAAGGAGACAAGAAGCAAAAGCAGCACCAGGCATCATGAGGCCCGTGCTGGCAGAGAGTGACACACCTCAGGAAGTCTCCTTCAATGACGTGACTTAGTAAAGGGTAAGGCAGAGAGGTGGTCAGGCCCAAGCAAAAGAAGTCATCATCTAATGACTCTACTTATAGCAAGATCTGAAGACATGACTTCATTTATAGCAAAGAATATATCCTTAGGAAGAGATGGCAAAGGGGGAAAGACAGAATTCTAAGTAAGTCTGAATAATCCACTCTAACTCACATGGCCACCTAGTCACAGAGGGTCTTATATTATGTGGAAAACATTTTGATGGGAAATGCATTCTCATTTCTCACAAAGGATAAATTTAATTCCTCATCATTTTCCCACAAACTCATTTAAGAAAATTATTTATTGCTTGGTAGTATTAGTATAAAATAATTAAAATATTAAGATCATAACTTATGTATACATGAAGCCTCCAAAATATTGAGAAAATGGAGACACAGTTGGTTGGCTGGGAATAACGAAGCTGTCAGTTGAATACAGAAATGACTTCCCTCCTACACCAGTGACCTTTGAACAATAAAGGTTTGAGATGCCAAGTCCACTTACATGAGTATCTTTTTCAATATAACTGACATATAATTTCTCTTCCTTGTGATTTTCTTATTATTTCTTAATATTTTTCTCTACCTCACTTGTTTGTAAGAATACAGAGAATATTGCCGAAACCGGTTTGGCTCAGTGGTAGAGCGTCGGTCTGCGGACTGAAAGGTCCCAGGTTCGATTCCAGTCAAGGGCATGTACGTTGGTTGAGGGCACACCCCCAGTAGGGGGTGTGCAAGAGGCAGCTGGTCGATGTTTCTCTCTCATCGACATTTCTAGCTCTTTCTCTCTCTCCCTTCCTCTCTGTAAAAAATCAATAAAATATATATTTTTAAAAAAGAATACAGAGAATATTACATACAACAGGAGAATATGTGTTCACCTACTGTGCTATTGGCAGGCTATTCGATACATTTCTAGGGAGTCAAAAGTTATACAGAATTTCCAACGGTGCGAGGGGTCAGAGCACTGAGTCAGCGCTATGTAACAAGACATCAAAAACACCTCCCACACGGATGCTTTTCCAAATTTGTATTACATCACTTCCTCAAATGATTCTAATACTAAAAAAATAAATAAATAAACGGTACTTCAGCTGGCCCGGTACTTTTATCATCAGAAAAGATACAATTCTGAAGGAAAACCATTATGGAGACAGAACTCATCAGACTGCATCACAAGTAAGAATTCTCCCTGCAGCAGGAGGTGACCCCAGGGCCGTGACTGACCTGCAAGTGAAAGCGGGAAAGGCCAAACTGAAAAATGCCCACAGGAGAGCTTCCTGCCGAGAAGACACCTGTTTCCCTCAGGGCAAAGCCCAGGCACGTTCAGTCTTCAGTTCCCAGGAATGACCCACGTCGTGTGAGGGGAAAACGCTCATAAGGAAATATCTTAAGGGACAAAAAGAGACCAGAAATGCACATCAACCGCGAACCAAAAGGGCGAAGAAAGCCAGAGGGTTAGCAGGGGCACGGGCGGCACGGGGCGGCCTAGGCGGCAGATACTGCGCGAGGCTGCGCCCGCACCGCTGTCACGGCCTCCTCTCCCTTAAGGGAGGTGTGATGTCCGCTTCTTTAGCATCGCAGGTCTATTCCTCGTTATATGCTCATTTTTCTTGTATATCAGAATTAAAAAATAGCAAAGGTACAATCACAGTCCAACTGAGAAAAGAAACTCTAGACATCGGAAAGCTGACGTGCAGGGAAGCAACTGAGGGCACCACAAACGCTAACACCGAGTTCTATTCCAATCCGCTAGGCTGGAGGCACAGGGACCCACACACCCACTTCACCCCCATCCTGGCCCAAACACAAACATGATGGCGTAAAAAGGAGCATTTTTGAGGTCTGAACGAAGTAACACATAGCACAATCTTAGGAAAAGCTTCATTTAATCTTCTTTTAAATATTAGTTTTTTTAGTAACCCCTGACCATTCAATGTCACAAATACCAAAAAAAAAGCCCGTGGCAACACTGACCTATAAAGCTGCTTTTTAAAACAACTCTTGCCCTAGCGGGTCTGGCTCAGGGTCAGTGCAGCGGCCTGCACACGGAAGGTCCTCGGCTAATTCTGGTTGAGGGCATGTGCAGGCTGCAGGAGGCAGCCCACCGACGATTCTCTCATCACTGATGTTTCTCTCTCTCCCTTCCTCTCTGACATAAACTTTAAAAATATATTTATTAAAAATAAAAAAAATAAAAACACTATCTTTTCTCCTGGGCCAACCTTACGGCCTTGCACCAGATGGTGTGTCCCCATTTTCTCCCCCAAAGGAAAAGCAACTAAAAATGACACCCAACGAGACTGGCATGAAGGTTCAGGGGCCGGGGGTCGCTCAGTGCAGGGGCGGGGCGGCGATGCAGTCTCGATCTAGATGGTTCTGAGGATGGCGTGGTGCAGGGTGGCACACTGGCAGCAGGTTCTGGCGCGAGCTCGGGTATGGTTCTTATCCAACTCTGGGTACTTGACCAGCTTGGACACCAGCTTGGCGTCACCGTGTCCGGCTAAGAGACACCGGAAACCGTTGCCTTCCTCCAGCCTCATGCGCAGCTCTGCACCCGCTGCTGGTGAGGGCACAGCGAGGTGCCCTCCACCGCACCCCACATCCAGGGCGGCGGAAGGTGCAGCCCTGCAGGCAGAGCTTCTGCAGGAAGAGGGTGGACACCAGGCCTCGCCTCCTGCGTCCGCCTCACTGCACGTCCTGCTCCAGTGACAGCGGCGGCGCCAGGCGCCTGCTCCCCAGCGCCCTCTCCCGGCGTAACCATAACCCTAACCCCAGCCCTGCTTCCCGGCTCCCCACAGGCCCTGCCCACCACACCGGAAGTGACACAGGTCCCAGTGACCTTCTGTGTGACCTCGCAACTTGTCCTGGGTCAAACGCTTGAAGACCTTTGCGCTGATCTCTCGCAGGCCGCGGGGAGGGCCAGGCAGGAGCCGGCCTCGCAGGGAGCGCTCTCCCGGGCACCTGCGCGCTGGGCCTGGCTGCCAGGGCCCCCAGCGCCTGGGGCAGGGCCACCGCCATCTGACCCCATGTCCTTTCCATGGGAGCCACAGATTCTGCACAAACAACCGGCAGGAGTCTCCTGTGGCCCGGGTGCAGCAGGGATGATGGGCTGCAGCGCTGAAGCCAAGTGTGGAAAACGGATTTTCTGAGACCCCCGCGCCAGGGCGGTGTCCCGGCCGCGGGTGAAGCCAGCGCGAGGTCACACCACCAGAGCGGGGAGGCACCTCCGCACCACCCGCCTCCGAACGACAGAAACACAGTCCCACACGCCCGGCTTCTAAGCTGCTTTGGCCAGGACCCCATGCTTCTGTCCGCAGGTCCTGTGTGGACACTGTAAGGGTGGCCGAGGAGCCCTGCGGACCCGCTTCTCCGGCGGGACCATCGTCCGGGACCACGTGTGCCTCTACGTTCCCAGAGGGAACAGGTGAGGGGCGAGCACTGGGCTCCTCTTGTGATGCTTGCGATCTTGGGGCCCAACTCCCTCCTGGAACTGAGAGGAGAGGGCCCTAGGCTCCCCGCCCTCCCACAGCCCTCCCTCAGACAGAGCTTGCTTTCCTGTCAAGCAGGACCTCCCCATCCGGCCAGGGGCGCCTTCCCTTGGCAGTGACTTTCACAAAGACATGATGTCACTTTACTTCGTGCTGCTGATTTCAACTTTAACTGTATATTATTATTTATATTTAATTTGTACAGTTACTTGCTTTTGTAGTTGTAAAACAAGAAAGTATGTTTCTGTGTTTGACGTCTATATGGACTTAAACATAAATCAATGCCAGAGAAATGCCTCCTTTAAAGGTAAAGTGCTCTTCCCATGCCCGTGCAGGGAGGGCTGGTTTCCTTCACAGGCGCATGTCTGCTCCCGTCTTCTAGGAAGGCGGTTCCGGTTCCTCCTGATGGGAGTCCTGGGCCTTTATTTCCAGAACCTGCTCTGCTTCCAACAGCATGTGCTCTGAATGCCACTGGCCTCACCTCCCTCCCACCCTCCACCCCCACGGCCAACTCAGAAACCTCCCAAATCGCCCTCCCCTTCCCAGACGCAGTTAGCACTTGGCACAAGTTACATACTGCAATAATAGCCATCTCACAAAGTGGTGCGAGACTAAATGAAAAACTTCCATGAAACATCTATGACAGTAAATGCGTCTATGGTAGTTCACAGCCTGATAATAATAAATGTTCAATGAACACCTACTGTGTGAGTAAGTGAGTTAATGAAGCAAAGTCAGATAACATTTATCAGGACCTGAGCAGCAGAAGAGAAAGGACTCTCACACTTTTTCCTTTCCCTGAACTATGCTACCCCCTACAGACACGGCGTGGGCAACAGGAGAAGTCTTCTGGGCAACAGGAGAGGCGGGAATCGTAGTTCTTTTTCCTCCCACCAGCAGCATGCAGTTTCACATTCTGCTTTTGACCGCGGTAATATGCCAGAACTCCACCGGTCACGGTGTTGCTTCATTCTACAGGCATCCATAGGAACTTCGTAACTGGAGCTGGTGTGGAACAGTAGTTAGCAGTACTTCATGTTTGTGCAAAATGAACTTATCAGGGGCTTCCAGGGAGGTACATGCGAAGAATGAGGGTGAAGCTGGCCCCAACGCACGCTCCTACTGCTTACTGATAGCTTCTTGTTAGTACGGGGTTTGTTTTATTTGGCAAAAATACAAGCCCTCACCTGACTGAGAGAAAAGATGTAAGCAAATGCCTCAGAATAAAACTCGCACTGCCGAACAATCATCTGTGCTGTATCAACAGGTTCCTGGGACAGTGCGAGCTGAAACCATTCCAGAATCACAAGTTCTATGAGATGCATACTTTATTGCTAAAAATAAAGTGGGGATTAAAGATTTTACTCCTCCATAGTCACATCAACTACAAATGTTAAATTCACTACTTGGGACTACATTTTTAGATTAACATACAAAATACATATGCTGAGTTTCTAAGTAATTTTCACCAACAATAGTAATAGTCAAAAGGAAAAAAAGAAAGCAAAAGGATGTATAAGCTCCACTCTGAAAAAATGCCCTTTCTCAATGTTAACTTAAAACTGTCCTCTTTTTTTCTCCTCAGCACAAGCACAAACTGAATTCTTTTCCCTGTTCATTTGTGTATTCATTGTACCTGTCGCTAGGATATTTGTTTTGTTTATCAATGGATTTTTTTGGCAGTGAGAACAGCCAGGAACATAATGGCCCCTCAAATACTTGGGTGGATGAATGACAGAATTTATTAAACTCTTGACAAAATAAAAATTCTTTGAGGATAGCTGCATTAAGAACTTTTTGTAATTATAAAAGTAACGCAATTATTCAAATAGTCACAACAGCATAAATAGTTTTTTATAATAAAATTCTTAAAATGTATGAAGAAATCTTTTATGCTCTGAAGATTTGTCATATTTATATTTTCTCCTAAAGAGCAATGATAGACTTTACTTGTTTTAAAATTTTGGATTTTGGTATTAATTCCTACCATTTACCTTTTTTTTTCCCTTATTTTTTTAATCTTCAACTAAGGCTATGTTTTCATTGATTGTATTCTAGAGAGAAAGAGACAGACATCGATGTAAGAGCAAGAACATCGACTGGCTGCCCCTGTGTGTGCCCCTGACCAAGATCAAACCAGAAACCTAGGCATGTGCCCTGACTGGGAATTGAACCTGCAACCTTTTGGTGTATGGGAGGAAGCGCCAACCAACTGAGCCACCTGGCCAGGGCACTAGACCTTCTCAATATGGGATTGTTGTTTCAAAAACAATTGAGTCTAGATTTATTTGAGTACTAATAAGTATTTTGCTTAAAGAGACACTATATTCTCTCTAATCTAAACGGAACACAAAATTGGTAAAATTATCCTAAGAGGATAATCGCTTTAAAATAATCAGCAATCATGTATGCACAGAAAATAGGTTGACCACTTCTTTCTATGTGGGACAGTATTATATATACTTACATTTTTTACTAAAAAAAGTATTCAAAATAAACTTTATAACTAAAGAGCTGACCCCAGAGTCTCATACTTAAGTTGTTTCATCAGAATAGACTTGACCTACTTTATTATCTAAATTCAAATAATTTTATCATTAATTTTTATTCTCTTACTATCCTAGGAACATCTATTTTATATATAAAATGTCAGGTGACAGGCTTCATCTGAAAATGAGAAGGAGGAATCACAACTTTGTCAAACATCACTGACAATTAAAGTTATACTGATGTCATTTTTAAAATCTGTATATAATTATATGTATGTGCTAATACTTGTGAGAAAGCACTGGCTTTATGCTACAGATAAAAATAATGCCTATTAAATTTTATGGATGAACTCATGACTTACCAGTCATATGGTAAAGTCTGATATCGATACGGAAAAGTCAGATTAAGGTCTACAGAGTTTCTTTTCATTCACCAGCTGATGTCACTGAATCCATCAGAATCAGTGTGCTCCGATCAATCTGAGTAAACCCGGAAACTGCAGGAAGCCCGTGTGGCGGTGACTCGGGGCCTGACAGGGATCTGTCTCTGTCCCTGCCAGCAGCCTTCGGCGGGAGAGCTCCAGCCGCGCCGGAGGCTGCACTGCGCTGGGGCCACGGAGGGGTTCCTGCCACCTTTCTGTTTGGAAGGAGCTCCTCCTTCCCCATTTGGTTCCGTTCCTCCCAGAGGGAAGAGGAACAGACACACGTCATACGTTCATAGCACATCTGTTTTAAAGAATAATTCCAAACCAAGCCTTCATGAACTTCGTTCGATAATAGTCATGAAAAGCCACAGCTGTAAAACCTTGTAGATGTGCTAATTTTCTGTCCTTTGGATGATAAAAATAATCCTAAGATTAAATGAATGTGGGGAGTTGGGGTGAGGATGCCTCTCAGATGATTATGTCACATCTGATGACAAGCAAACTCTCTCCCTTGTCCCACCCTCACGGGTTCCTGAAGCTGGCCGCGTGCTTCTGAGCTCAGCCCATGAACACCACTGGGTGTGAGTGCTGTGCTGTGCCTGACTTACCATTTCATTCACCTTCCTAGCCTACGAGAGAGGTGGCTGCTGCTATTGCTGTTAGAGAAGGGCACCTGGCTCTGAGAAGTGTTTCCCTAAAGTCAGACGTCCATGCTCTCTGCCCCTCAGCCTAGGCCTACGTGGCTGCTACAGAAAGTGCTATCTCAGCCCCAAAGCCATTTCTCCACAACCAGAAAGGGATGACGCGTGGGAGGCGTGTTTCCTGTTTCTGACGAGGCGGCCCAGCTCAGGATAAACCAGCGCCGTGCTGCTTGTCTGCTCTTGAACCCAATGCCCAAGATCGTGTGTGTGTGTGTGTGTGTGTGTGTGTGTGTGCGCGCGCGCACGCGCGTGCATACACAGACACTCATGCATACAAAACACATATGTTTTTAAAAGGTTAATTCTCTTTCATCAAACAAAGAAAAACCCCCATCAGTAAATTAGACAAAAGCAGAGAAAGCTCTAATTTAAAGAGCTTTATTTTTAGTTCCTCTTTATTTCCTTTTCTGTGTCTGTCCTAGCATGGTGATGGAGAGAGGCACATGTATGTTTATTTCATCTGGGCTCCAGAATCTTGGTTTGGCAATATTTCCTGCTACCCATTACATTTGTACTATAATTATCTACAGTGTGTGTTATGTTTCCAAAGAGGACATAAATAACATTTCATTGGTTAAGTATAAAGACTGAAATTTGAGGCTGAAGTTCAGTCACAGGATACTTCTTAAGAAGTTCCAACAAAATGTACAGCCGAACCACAAAGTGAAATGACCCAAAAGCCTGACAGCCTGCCCTAGCCAGTGTGCTCAGCAGTTAGAGCGTGGCCCACAGACTAACCAGTCTCGGGTCTGATTCCTTGTCAAGGGCATGTATCTTGGTTGTGGGTTTGATCCCCAGCCCCTGTAGGGCAGGTACAATCGACGTTTCTCTCTCTCTCCCCCTTCCTCCCTCCCTTCCAACTTCTTCTGAAAATCAATGGAAAAAATATCCTCAGGTTAGGATTTAAAATAAATACATAATAAGTTAATATAACCTGACAACCTTTTACACCCGGCTTTACTTTGATTCTTCTAGTACAAGCTCCTGGATTAGAACACAACGTTCAACATCATAAACACCGGGTATCCATACGTATCCATACGTCCCTGTGCCATATGCAAAAAGTAACTCAAAATGAATTACAGAGCTACATGTAAAACTAAACCTATAAAAACTCAGAAGTGAAAATGAGAAAATCTTTGTGACCTTGGGTTAGGCAAAGATTTCTTAAGACAACAGAAACATAATCCATAAAAGAAAAAGCTGATTAATTGGACTTCATCAAATTAAGAAATTCTGCTCTTTGAAAAGCACTGATAAGAAATAGAAAAGACGAGCAACTGACTGGGAGAAAATAGATCCAAATCACGTATCTGACAATGGACTTATATCCAGACTATATAAGAGAATCTCAAATCAATTACAAGAAAACAAACAACCTAAATAAAAATGAGCAAAAGATCTGAACAGACACTTCACTGAAGAAGAGACATGATGGCAAATAAGCACATAAAAGATGGTTAAATGATGAGTCATCAAGAAAATGTAACTGAAGAGAAAGGCCAGCATGGAAGGCTGGCCATGTCAAGTGTTTGAGGAAACGGCCTCTGGACTCTCAACCACTTTAGAGAACAGTTTGGCAGCTTCTTAAAGTGACAAACACACACCTACCATGGAACCACGCCAATCTGGTGCTGGGATTCTACACAACAGAAATGGGAGCCAATGCCTTGCAAAGTCCTGTGCACAGACAGCGCCATGGCTTCACCTGTGGTGACCAAAGCAGAAAGTGGACGCATGACCGCCGCACAGCAGAGGAGAGAGCCACCGCTGCAGCCACTGGGTGAATGGGTCTGACAATTAGGCCCCAAGAAACACTACATCATGTAGGTTCCTTCACTTAAAATTATGTTTTTAATATAAACGACGCATAGTAACAGGAAAATAAGTGGTCATGGCGGGGACCATTGGGAAAGGCAGGCAAGCTGAGCATCTGGACCGTGGTGATGTCACCGATAAACATGGACATGAAAACGCCTAAAGCGCGTACATATTTGCCGTTTCCTGTATGTCCATTATACCTCAATAAAGCCGTTTAAAAAAACTAACCCACCATGGAAAACGGTAGGGAGGTGCCTGGAAAATAAAAAAGAGAGCTACTCTATGCTCGAGCAACCCCACTTCTGGGGATAGTGTGAGGGAAATGAGGTCACTACCTTGAACCACACTCAGGAGCTGCAGGCTCCTCCCAGAGCATCACAGCAAACTATGACACCAGCTCCAAGACAGACTCACTCTTAACAAGGAAAAGGTGCTGAACTTCTTCACAAGTAAATGGAACTGGGCCCTAGCTGGTTTGGCTCAGTGGATAGAGCGTCGAACTACATACTGAAGGGTCCCAGGTTTGATTCCGGTCAGGGGTTGTAGGCTCGATCTGAGTAGAGGGCATGCAGGAAGCAGCTGATCGGTGATTCTCTCTCATCATTGATGTTTCTTTCTCTCTCTCCCTCTCACCTCCTCTCTGAAATCAATAAAAAATATATATATTTTTTAAAAAAAGTAAATGGAGAGAGAAACCAAGATGGAAGCATAGGGAAAGACCTACACTGAGGCCTCACACAACAATTTCAAAAATACAACTAAAAGACAAAACAGACATCATCCAGAACCACAGGAAGGCTGACTGACTAGAAATTCTACAATTAGAAGGAAAGAGAAAAACACAAGGAAAATCAGAGGAGCTGTAAAAGGCTAAGGTACGGAGACACGGGGGCATGCGTGCAGAGAGGACGAAGCCGGAGAGGAGGGGGCAGCTGAGTGCCCGGCTAGTGTACTCTAGCGGGAAGGAGATAAAAGCTCTGGACTGTGCTAAATCCCAGTTCCGACTGCACTGAACCCCAATTCCGGGCCAGACTCTGGGGACCCAGGCTCACACTGGGGGAATCTGGGCTGTAAGGCGGAAACTTAGGGGAGTGGCAAAAGGCAGAGCTCCAGAGGTGCGCATGTGAATGCGCACAGAGGTTAGACTGCCCTAGTGAGAAGGAGACAAAAGCTCCAGACTGTGCTGAACTCCAGTTCCGAGTGCACTGAACCCCAGTTCCGGGCGAGAATCTGGGAATCCAGATTCATTGGAGGAGAGACTAGGCTGTCTGGCGGTGGGCAAAACTCAAGGGCACCTTTTTCTCAGAGGTGCTTGCAGCGAGTACCAAGGGGACACTGAGAAACACTGAGACTGAGGAACCTCATAGTGCGGGGCTGATGGGAAGCCAAGGCTGTAGGCTCCACCCTGAAACTCTGCCCATCCAAGCTGAGCACAGAGGCTTTTGCAATTTTGCACGTCTAGTCAAATAAGGCTGTCTCCTGGCGTAGACACAGCTGATCCTCACAGAAAATTGGCCTGAAAGTCAACTCATCCCACTGATACCAACAACAATCAAGATTTAACTAAAACAAGGCTGTACATACAATCCACAAAGAGTGTCCACTTCAGGTAACTGGGGAGGCCGAGCCCCTGGCCCATATAGGACACCTAGCACACAAACCTATCCTACCAATTCAGGGAAGCCGCAAAAATGCAGAGACAAAGAAGTAGATCACAAACAAAAGAAATAGAGGAGAACAAATAAATGGAGATAGAGTTCAAAACCAAGGTTATAAGGTTTTTCAAAAATTTCCTAGAAAAGGCCAATAAATTTAGTGAGACCATCGAGGATATGAGAGAGACCCTCGAGGATACGGAAAAGGACCAACTAGAAATTAAACATACACTGACTGAAATAAAAAATATTATACAGACACCCATAGGCAAACTAGAGGAAAGCAAGAATCAAAGATTTAGAACATAAAGAGCCAGAAGACACTCCTCCGCAGAAGCAAGAAGACAAGAGAATCCAGAAAGTTGAAGATGATGTAAGAAACCTCTGGGACAACTTCAAGCGAACCAACATCAGAATTTTGGGGGTCCCAGAAGATGAGAGAGAGCAAGATATTGAAAACATACTGAAAGAAATAGTGTCAGAAAACTTCCCCCACCTGGTGAAAGAATTAGACTTACAAGTCCAGGAAGCGCACAGAACCCCAAACAAAAGGAATTCAAAGAGGACCACACCAAGACACATCATAATTAAAATTCCAAGAGCAAAAAACAAAGAGATAATATTAAAAGCAGCAAGAGCAAAGCAGGTAGTTACCTATAAAGGAACACCCATACGATTGTCAGTTGATTTCTCAACAGAAACCATGCAGGCCAGACGGGAATGGCAAGAAATATTCAAGGTGAGGAATAGCAAGAACTTACAGCCAAAAATACTCTACCCAGCAAAGCTATCACTCAGAATTGAAGGCCAGATAAAGAGAGCTAAAGGAATTCATCACTGTCAAACCAGAATTATATGAATTGCTGAAGGGGGTTCTTTTGGAAGAGAAAGAAAATAAAGATAAAAATTATGAACAACAAATACATAACTATCAACAAGTGGATCTAAAAACCAAAGGAATTAAAAAACCTGATGAACAATATTAACTGTTGAATATAATAGAATCAGAGGTATAGAAGGGGAGTGGACTGATGATTCTCAGGGAAAAGAGGAGTGGGGGGTGCGGGAATAGATTGAACATAAACTGTGCACCTATGGATGAGGACAATGGGGGGGTGGGGAAAAGGCAGAGGGTGGGGTAGGAACCTGGTGGAGGGGGGGAAAATGAGGAACTTTTATAATAATATGAACAATAAAGGTTTATTTAAAAAAAAAAGATTGGAAATACACAGAAGCAAAAATCACTCAACTGGAAAAGCTAAAAGAAAAAAGAATTAAAAAAATTTGAAGATAGTGTAAGATGCCTCTGAAACAACTTCAAGCAAATCAACATCAGAATTATGGGGGTGCCAGAAGAAGAAAGAGAGCAAGACACTGAAAACCTATTTGAAGAAATAATGACAGAAAACTTCCTCCACCTGGTGAAAGAATTATACTTACAAGTCCAAGAACCGCACAGAACCCCAAACAAAAGGAATCCAAAGAGGACCACACCAAGACACATCATGATTAAAATGCCAAGAGCAAAAGACAAAGAGGGAATCTTACAAGCAGCAAGAGAAAAAGTTAATTACCTATAATGGAGCAACCATATGATTGTTGGCTGATATCGCAACAGAAATTATGCAGGTCAGATGGGAGTGGCAAGAAATAGTCAAAGTGATGAATAGCAAGAA
Source organism: Pipistrellus kuhlii (assembly GCF_014108245.1). Taxonomy (NCBI): domain Eukaryota; kingdom Metazoa; phylum Chordata; class Mammalia; order Chiroptera; family Vespertilionidae; genus Pipistrellus; species Pipistrellus kuhlii. The sequence goes on from NW_023425585.1 coordinate 982,315, forward strand.
CCTACAACCAAGATTACTCTACCCAGCCAAACTGACATTAAGAATTGAAGGTCAGGAGGCGGAGCTTGAAGATGGCGACCGAACAGTCGGACTTGTTCTGACTCTGGTCCCAGAACAGATAGAAACAGCGTCTGAGTCGCTCAGGGAATGTTGATTGGCAGCTAAGGGGCTTCGGAATTCTCTAGGAAGGTAAGGAAAGGTCCGCTGGACAAGATTTCCTGACCAAGAGGCCAGCACTGCCGCGGCTGCGGCGGCTCTCCCAGCGAGCTCTCGCGGAGAGAAGGCAGCGCCATCTTACCAGGAAAGGAGGAGCATCCCTGAGGCCTGGAAAAACACACAGCGGGGAGGTCCATCGAGCAGCTGAGAAGCCAGAATCGGCACGGGCGCGTGGAATCCGGGGAGTTCTTCGGTCACCCACGGAAAGGTCAGAGTTTGCGGGGACAGCCTAGGGGACCGGGGTCCCGCGGCCCAGGCAGCTACGGTAGCCGGGGAGCTCCAACCCCTCCCTCAGGGTAGCCGGGAGCGCGCACTACCGGCCGCCGAGCGGCACCCAAAGAAGGCTGCAGCGACACCTAGTGCTGGGTTTGACGTTATCCTCCCCAGAAGCGGGACTTTTTTAAAACGCCACAGGTCACTGGACAGAGCGTTAAGAATCTCGGCTGTTTCGCCAAGGGCGGAACATCTGGACACCTTGGTGCCTGATCCCCTTCACCCCCTTGCTTCTGAATACTAGGGAAGGACTGCCCAGTTGGGCATATCCGGGGAAATTGCAGGGAGAAATTGCCTTCCTGGAAACAAGGGATCTGTACCAGAAGAGATAGTCTGGGAGCCAGCTGGCACCCTGCCAGCTAGAGCCATAGAGAAAGAAGGCCAGAGCAACCAAAAAGACTGGGAGGTCAAACCAGAAACACTGACACCTAAGAGCTGAATTACAAACTGCCCCCCCCCTTTTTTTTTTTTTTCCTTTTCTTTTCTTTTATCTTTTAATTAATCAAAAATAAATGGACACAAATAACTAAGATATAGTCTACTTAAAATTAAGGATTACCTTACAAATCTGAGGTGCAGTGGAATGCTGGGAACTGCAAGACTTTCTGGGCCGAGAATCAGGAGTGCCAAATACATTAACAGAGGAAGTGAATGACCACTACTGGACATTTTTATGCTAATTTTACTATTATTTTATTTTCATTTTTTACCTCTTTTATTTAATCTTCATTTTTTATATCTTTTACTTAAGAAACGATTTTTTTCCTTACTTGATTTTACCTTTTTAATTATTACATTTTTTAATCTCTATCATCACTATTACTACTGCTATTTTGCAAATTTTTTTTTTTTCCCCCCTCTTCAGTACCATTTTATTTTTTTCTTTATTTTACTTTGGGAGTAACCTTCATTCTATTTTAATCTCTACTATAGCATCATTCAATCCTATCTCAACTTGACCTTTACACCATCACTCTCTTGCTAAACTTTACCCTTTTAGTCTACGGTTTATCCTATCCCTTTCTGGCTTTAGTTTTTCCTCTATTCTTTCTGTATACCCCCTGCTAAAACTCTCACTATACTTATAGACCTATGTTCCAACCCCTGATTCAAGTGTATAAATACCAATCTCTGCACTATATTAACTAGTTAAAAAAAAAAAAAAAAAGAAAAGAAAAACTGTTCTCCCCTCTATCCTTTTCGCATTGTTTGTGTGAAGGTTGATTATTGTGAATTTTTAGGCTTGTTAGTGAAATTGTTATGCTTATTACTGTGTTGTTATTGTTGCTTTGTATTTTTTTTTTTAAAAAGTACTCTGTTTTTGTTTGTATCTTTTACTTCTGTATATCATAGCCTTACTTAATAATAGGGGATATTGTAGTTTGTATTAATCTCCAAGTATTGTTACTGGCATTGGCTGGGTTCAGTGGTTGTTCTATGGCAGTTTTCTCCACATATATATAGTTTGTTTCCCATTTCTCTTTTAGTTTGCTTCTTCTCTCTCTTTCTCTCTCTCTCTCCTTTCTTTTTTTCCCTGTTTTCCAACTTTATTTTGTCATTACTTTTTTTCCTCTTTTTCTATCTCTTTATCCCTTTTTTATTTTATTTACTTAATTTTTTTTAATTTTAATTTTTACTTTTTTAAATTTTTCTTTATTTTATTTTTACCTTTCTTCCTTCTCTCCTATCCCCTAAGTTGCCTTTCTCTAGTGGTCACCTTTACTAAAGGTTATTAATATTGTAAGTACATTCCTGTTAAGTGCCTCTTGTGTTGTACCAGGTAGTGTTTGTATTTTGAAATTTTAAATCAACGCAGGAGAAGGAACACCACATAACCAGACATCCTGAGAAGAGAGGCCATGGGGAGACAAAAACATAGTCCGCACATGAAAGAAAAGCAGGCATCACCAGAAAAGGAAGTAAACGAGCCCGAGGTAAGCAGCCTACCAGAGCAAGAATTCAGAATAATGATCATAGGATGGCTAAAAAGAATGGAAGAGAAATTTGACAATAACCAAGAAGAAATGAGGAAGAACCATGAGGAATTGAAGAAGAACCATGAGGAATTGAAGAAGAACCAAGAAGAAATGAAACATGACATCGCTACCATGAAGAACTCAATAGAAAGCATCAAGAGTAGACTAGAGGAAGCAGAGGACCGCATCAGTGAGCTAGAAGATAAGATGGAAAAAAATACCCAAGTAGAGCAGCTTCTAGAAAAAAAGATTAAAAAGCAGGAGGAGAGCCTACGGGAGCTTTGGGACATTACAAAACAAAATAATATTCGAATAATAGGGGTTCCAGAAGGAAAGGAAACTGAGGTAGACATGGAAAAAGTATTTCAAGAAATAATGACAGAAAACTTTCCTGAAATAGAGAAGAAAAAACCCACACAAATCCAAGATGCTCGCAGAGTCCCAAGCAAAATGGATCCCAGAAGACAGACTCCAAGGCACATTATAATCAAATTGGCAAACAACAACGACAAAGTAAGAATCTTAAAAGCAGCAAGAGAGAGACAGAAAGTTACATACAAAGGAACCCCCATCAGACTAGCAACTGATTTCTCAACAGAAACTTACCAGGCCAGAAGGGAATGGGATGAAATATACAAAGAATTGAAGGTCAGCTAAAGAGCTTATCAGATAAGAAAAAGCTAAAGGAGTTTATCAATACCAAACCAATATTATATGAAATACTGAAAGGTATTCTCTAAGAAGAAGAAAAAGAAAAAGGTAAATATAAATATTATGTACAACAAATACATATCTATCAACAAGTGAATCTAGAAATCAAGTGAATTAAAAATCTGATGAACAGAATAAACTGGTGAATATAATAGAATCAGGGGCATAGAAAGAAAGTGGACTGACAACTCTCAGGGGGAAAGGAAGAGACTGGACAAAAATCGTACACCTATGGATGAGGACAGTGGTGGGGGTAAGGGAAGAGGGTGGGATGGGAACCAGGTTGAGGGGAGCTATGGGGGGAAAAATAGGAACAATTGTAATAATCTGAACAATTAAGATTTATTAAATTAAAAAATAAATGGAACTGGAAGAGAAATATCTATAAAACTTAGCCTGAATAACAGAGGCCTGTTTATTCTGTATCATATATGTTAGTCTTAGTTTTAAGATTTATTACTAGGCATATTCTATTCAGACATAGATGACTAAAATTATTCACAATATAGGCTCTGGAAGATGTCCCAGTTTACGTGGATAAGCTTTGCATGGATACCTCCCATGATCAAAGGAAACACTGTGTAGGGGACGAGACCCCGGCACTGCCCACCCGTCCCGGACCCCTCACGCCCCTCACAGAGGGCTCTGCAGACACGGCTGTTCAGCCTGCGCTCACCACTCCAGAGTGCAGGTGGCATGCAGTCTGGTTGGCACCCTCACTCAAATCCTCTCTCCATGTCCGCAGGCCTGATTTTTGTGCCAATGGTGCCTGGCCTCTTAGAAATGTTAACTGAATCCACTGGTTCAAATACTGATTCCTAGACTGGCCCTGAGACATTGGTGGCCCTGGTAAAAGCACTCCAGAAGCTTGTCTATCACAAATTCTCCACCACATTCCGGCGCTGTGAAGATTAACTTAGAATCTGTGGAAAACTGGTGGATTTGGCATCCGTTTGTGGGTCCACTCCCTCAGTCCTTCCGACCTGCTCCATGCCTGGGTGCTGAGCACAGAGGGATGACTAAGAGAGTCCCTGCCAGCAGGGTGAGTAAGGCTGGCAGGGGAACAGACATTAAGCAACAATCGCTCGGTTATTAGACCAACACCATCCCCCAGCCTCGGCAAGCCCACCATCACCTGCTGCTGCGTGTAATTCCAAGCTCTGAGCCCACCCACAACAGGCCCTTACGGATTAGCATCCAGGCCTGGAAATAAATGTCACACAACTAAACACCAAGTAAGTGTCAGTGTTCAGATGTGCTGACGGTGTCAAAGTTAAACAAATCAGAGTCCAAAATGAACAAATCACTGTGTGGGGGAGGGGAAGAAATGACACAGTGCTTCAGACCTTCATCCAGAGTCAGGTCATAAATCACCACTTTTCCTAATGATCATAACCGCTGCCTCCTTAATTAGCCTGTGACATCAGCTACAAGCTCACACCAAACGTGGCTGATTTAACAGCTACTTGGCTAGTTCTCTGACTTTAATTGAGGAACAACTCCAAGACCATCTGTATATAAATTAAATTAGAAATAGATCTATTGACCTTTATATTTTTAAAACTCTTTACCATTATTAAAAGCCAGGTCCTTATGTAAGATTTAAATGACTTTTAATATCTTAAGCAATATTTTAAATATTATTTTATTTTTTAAGCTCTGGTTTTAATTCCATACTCTTATTTTGTTGTAGTCCCACTACTGCAAATAAACAAACAGAAACTGTTCTCGATTTCTCAGGCTTTGTTTTAAAAAGAAACGTCAGTTCCGATGAGGAACAAATACAGACCGGAGTTCCTTTAAAACACAGGATGCATGCTCTGTCCTCGGACGTTTACAAGTATCAATAAGCCACGGTGGCCTTTGTCTACCCACGCTTCGCCTCTCTCTCTTCTGGCCTTAAGCACACCCTCTGCCCACACACTGCCCTCCCTTCCAGACCAGCTGCCAAAACCCCACCGACTCCTTCCCAGCCTCGCCCAGCACCTCAGGTTCTGTCCTGACTCCATCCTGTGAGTGTCTGTCCTTACAGACAAAAGGGCTTTCTCCCTTCTCCTCATGCGCTCCGACAGCCGCTGCTGCTGACCGCCTCCTCTGTAAACTCTTCTCTCCTGACCTCCATGTTTTAAAACAAACAAGTCTTTTTCCCCTTCATCAATGATGCACTAGCAAACCTCTCCCACCCCTCCAATCACTTCCTGCTTCCTGCGGGCCCTTCTTCCTCCATCACATTGTTTTAAGTTGCATGTGGCTCCATTTCCTCAGGCTCTGTCTTGTTCTCTTTGGGAAATAAACCTAAAACAACTCAAAGTATGTTGTGAACAGAAAGATCAATGGAATTAACGTCCAGGTTGAATTCTTGGATATAAAAGTTCTAAAAGGGCAATACAGAGACGTGGTCAGAGAGACATAGGCCCTAGAGCTCAACGCTCCCGTCCAAGCCGCACCCGGACAGTGAGTGGCCCTCTGTGCCTCCAGAGCCCCGTCCGTAAGAGGGGGATGAGCACGGCGCCGGCTTCCAAGGGACCCCTTGAGGAGGCCGGGCTGGCCCCTGTGGACACTGTGAAAGGGACCAGTAAATACATTATGAGATCACCAGCCATTAAAAAATCAAACTCGTCAATTTATAGGTCCACCTTGTAACTTGGCATTTTGTTGTTTCATTATGGTTGTTTTTCAAAACCCTTAAAGTGCACTAACTCCATTTGGTTGACTCACTTTAGTAACTTAAGGTGTTTTAGCACATTACAGATCTTCATGCATGTGCGCACACGCAGTCACACAGAATGACAGATTCCGGAGCTGGACGAGCAGCACTGTCTACACAGCAGGATCTAACACAGGAGGGACCGTGATCTGTCCGCAGGCACAGGGTGAGTGGCAGAGTCCAGGACAGTGCAGGACTCCAATGTCTGCAGAGATGAATTGTTTAAAAAAACATTTTCTGCCTGGCCGCCGTGCTCCGTGGTTGAGCATCGACCTATGAACCAGGAGGTCATGGTTTGGATCCCAATCAGGGCATGTGCTCGGGTTGTGGGCTCCATCCTCAGGGGCGTGCAGGATGTAGCTAATCAACGATTCTCTCACATCAGTGATGTTGCTCTCTCCCTCTCCTTTCCTTCTGAAATCAATAAAAATGTTTTGTTCTGTTTTTAAGCATTTCCTTCACATACTCGTGCTGTGAAGAAGTACTCTTTCTGCGAGTGCAGTTCTGCTTTCAGGAAATGTTTTCTTCCTCGGCAGAAAAGGCTGACCTCTGATCAGGAAACAAGCAGTTCCTCCCCTGTCCGCAGGAGACTGGGTCTCATGAATGACTACTCCGCAGCTAAAAGTCCGTCCACATCCAACCAGCTTCCAAAAAGTTGATTGTTACTCAAATTACAAAAGTAATTTTAAACATCACTGAGAAAAGTGTCCTTTGTTTCCGCAAACCCAAGCTCTAGTGACCTTCTGAATCTAGAACACAGAACCCCATGTTCAAGGGCCTGAATAAGACAGCGAGTGCCAGTCCCCCGGCCTGCCTCCCCGCTGCGGGCCTGGCGCACAGACCGATGGACAGCTCGGTCCCTGGTGTGCAGCCCGCGCAGCGGGGCTGGCAACAGCAGCCGGTGGGACACCTGCCTGGGAATCCCGAGGCTTCTCACCACGGGAGAGTGTAGTCCTTTGTGCCCGAGCATTCTAGGCACAAGTCTAGTTACAGAGCCGACTGAACAATTCTCTCTCAAACATGCAAGCTATTTTAGAGTTTGCAACTGAAAAGCCCAAATAATTGATTCTTTTGGTTACCAGCAGTCTGTGACAGTGCCAAGGAACAAATGACTAAATCCCAAAACCACAGCAGTAACTCACACTTAACGAGGCATTTCAGATCAAACGTTCCTCCTCTCAGGGATCTGGCCCGCACATACAGGCCGTAACGGGTGCCTGCACACACGCATAGGACCACACTTCACTCGGAGGAGTTCTGGAGACCGACCGCTAAGGTAGTGACCGTTTTGGCTAAATTACTTCCTTGTTAATAAACAGCAAAGATATGTTTTCCAATTGTTTTAAAAAGAAACCAGAAACTCTCAAAGCCTGGCAGTCCTGTTCCTTGTTTGGAATCTGAAGCACCAATCTTCCAGACCTCCAGTGACTTTCCGGTTGTGCAAGTGTGACCTAGACAAGGGTCTCGTCTACAGTCAGGAAATGGGCTGGCAGAGCCCATGTAACTGCCCTGCAAGAACTGGCCGCCGCCGCTGCCGCCTGAGAGTGGCTCTTCCGTCTACTGTGAGCTGGCAGGCAGCCCCCAAGGGCAAGGAGAGCGCTGGCTGAGCACACAGCTCGGTCACTGCCATCTGTGTCCTCAACAAGCCACTCCATGACCCCGGCCTCACCTTTATCTGCAAACAGGCCTGGGAATGCGCTCATTCCCGGAGGGGGCTCACACGGAGCCGAAGGTGGAAGAGGCCTGTGAGCCACACTGGGCCTTACGTGGAGGTGTCAGTGTTTGAACAGAGTGAACTGAGACAGAAAAGGGACGAGAGATGTCACTGACGGAGTCGGTGGGGGAAGGTCACAGTGGGTGCTGAGATACCTCTGCACGTTGTTACACTGCGCTTCAGACCTGAGGGAGCGTGCATTTCACAGTAACTGAACAATTGACGGGGAGGCTGGGAGCTGGGTGAATAGTTGAAGGGATTAAGCAAAAAAAACAAAAACACAAATTCATAAACATAGACAGCAGTGTGGTGATTCCCAGGGGAAGGGAATGGGGGGCAGGAGAGGGCACAGGGAGGAGACATGGTGGCTGAATGAGACTTGACTCGGGGTGGTGAACACACAACATGTGGACGATGTATTATACAATGGGACACCTGACACCTGTGTAACTATTAACCAATCTCACCCCATAAAGTCAACAGAAGTGGAAGGGAGAGAGGGAGGGAGAAACTCAAACTCACCAGTCAGAAAGGAAGTACAAATCAAAATAGTAGTTTGGTAGCATTTTTTACCTATCAAACTGGGAACTCTTCTTATCACAATACCTACAGTTTTTAGATTTAAGTAAAATAGTTTCATAAGCAAAACTGATAACTGAGGGACAGTATTAAAATATATATCCAAAGCCAAAAAAATTAACAAAAAATCTAAGTCATGCTTCTTAGATAAAACATTTTTTTAAAGCACGTATTTTTCAAAACTCATATATTCACATTTTTCTCCAGCTAGAGAAAGAATTTGACTAAAAGGCCATGAAAGTATAGATAACAAAATGCCCAAACTTTAGACCCAAGTAAGCTATAAAGTCCCAAAACAAGAGCTCTGTGTCCCTTTCAAAAGAGACTAAGGAAATCATTCTTGCCTCTGAAGACTTTACATAAAAGTATATATAATAAACAGAAATTTCCAATAAATAAATAATATGTCTTAGGAAAATAAACCATTCTTCTAAGCATGTCTTAGATATTAATTGAGGCATTACTGTAGGAAATACAACTATTTTGTTTGTTTAATAATTCTTTATTGTTGACGGTATTACATATGTCCCCCTTTTCCCTCTATCGCTCCTTCCAGCCTGCCCCCAGCCCAGGCCCTCACCGCCCCACCGTCTGTGTCCAGGAGCCATGTGTATATGCATAGAAGGTCCTTGGTTGACTACCTTCCACCACCCCACCCTCCCCCGCCTTCCCTCCAAGATTCCACACTCTGTTCTATGCTTCCATGTTTCTGAATCCACTTCGTTCAACAGTTTATTTTGTTCATTAGATTCCACATATGAGTGATATTGTGTGATACTTGTCTTTCTCTGACTGGCTTATTTCACTTAGCATAATACCTTACAGGTCCCTCCATGCTGTCTCAAAGGGTGAAAGGTCCTCCTTCTTACTGCTGCATAGTATTCCCTGGTGTAAATGTACCACAGCTTTTTATCCACTCGTCTGCTGATGGGCACGTGGGCTGTTTCCAGATCTCAGCTATTGTAACTTGTGCTGCTATGAACATAGGGGTACATATATCCTTTCTGATCAGTGTTTCAGGTTTCTTAGGATATATTCCTAGAAGTGGGATCACTGGATCAAATGGCAGTTCGATTTTTAATTTTAAAAATATATATTTTATTGATTTTTTACAGAGAGGGACAAAGAGTCAGAAACATCGATGAAAGAGTGTCATAGATCAGCTGCCTCTTGCACACCCCCTACTGGGGATGTGCCCACAACCAAGGTACGTGCCCTTGACCGGAATCGAACCCGAGACCTTTCAGTCCACTGGCCAATGCTCTATCCACTGAGCCAAACCGGTTTCGGCTATTTTTAATTTTTTGAGGAAACTCCACACTGTTCTCCACAGTGTCTGCACCAGTCTGCATTCCCACCACAGTGCACTAGGGTTCCCTTTTCTCCACATCCTCACCAGCACTTGTCAGTTTGTTGATTTGTTGATGATAGCCATCTGACAGGTGTCAGGTGAAACCTCATTGTCCTTTTAATTAGCATCTCTCTGATGATCAGGGACTTTGAGCATTTTTTCATATGGTTCTGGCCATCTGTATGTCCGCTGTGAAGAAGTGTCTACGTCTTCCTATTGTGAAGTTGTATGAATTCCTTATATACTTTGGAAAGTAACCTGTTCCTAGATGTATCATTGCCAAATATGTTCTCCCATACAGTGGGCTCCCTTTTCATTTTGTTGAGATGTGCAGAAGTTTTTTATGTATTTTGATTGTGTTATTATTTTGATGTAGTCCCATTTGTTTATTTTCTCCTTAGTTTTTTTTTTTTGCCCTAGAACAGTGGTCGGCAAACAGTCGTTGCTGTTGTTCTGGGGGCTTCCATACCGCACATGCAGCTCTTTGGTCCCTTGAGTGTGGCTCTTCCACAAAATACCATGTGCGGGCGGTGCATGTACAGTGCGATTGAAACTTCATGACCCATGCGCAGAAGTCGGTTTTCAGCTCTCCAAAGAAATTTCAATCGTCGTATTGTTGATATTTGGCTCTGTTGACTAATGAGTTTGCCAACCACCGCCCTAGGAGATGTATCTGTAAACATCTTGCTACAAGAAATGTCTGAGGCTTTGCTACATATGGTTTCTTCTAGGATTTTTATGGTTTCACAACTTACATTTAAGTTTATTATCCATTTTGAGTTTATTCTTGTTTACGGAGTGAGTTGGTGGTCTAGTTTCATTTTTTTGCATGTATCTGTCCAATTTTCCCAACACCATTTATTGAAGAGACTGTCTTGACTCCATCGTATGCTCTTGTCTCCTTGGTCAAATATTAATTTGGTGTAATGGCTTGGATCGCTTTCTGGGGTCTCTGTTCTGTTCCATTGATCTATATGACTGTTCTTGTGTCAGTACCAGACTGTTTCGATTACGTTGGCTTTGTAGTATTACTTGATATCTGGTATTGTGATTCCTCCAACTTTTTTTTTTGTTTTCAAGATTGCTGCAGCTATTCAAGATCTTTTTTGGTTCTATATAAATTTTTGGGAGTATTTGTTCTAGATCTGTGAAATATGCTGTTGGTATTTTAATAGGGATTGCATTGAATCTGTTGATTGCCTAGGGTAGTATGGGCATTTTAATTTTGTTGAGTCTACCAATCCATTAATATGGTTTATTCTTCCACTTGTTTATATCATCTTCTATCTCTTTTTACAACGTCCGTAGTTTTCTGAATACAGGTCTTTTGCCTCCTTGGTAAAGTTTATTCCTAAATATCTTAATTTTGTTGTTGTTGTTGCAATGATAAATGAAATTTGTTTAGTTTATCTTTCTGAGAATTTATTATTGGTGTATTAAAAAAATCAATTTTTTTGGGTGTTGCTTTTGTATCCTGTTACATTATCTAATTCATTTTTTAAATCTAGTACTTATTTGATGGAGTCTTTAGAGTTTTCTATGTACTATATCATGCTGTCTGTGAAAAATGGGAGTTTTACTTCCTCCTTTCCAATTTGGATGCCTTTTATTTCTTCTTCCTATCTGAACGCTGTGGCTAGGACTTCCTGTGCTGAATAGGAGTGGTGAGTAAGAATGGACATCACTTTTCTGTTCCTATTCTTAGGGGAAATGGTTTGTTTTTGCCCATTGAGTGTGATGTTGGCTGTAGGTTTGTCATATATAGCCTTTATCCTGTTGAGCATATCTCCCTCTATTCCCACTTTGCTGAGAGTTTGTATCAAAAATGGGTGTTGGATTTTGTTGAATGCTTTTTCTGTGCCTATTGATATGAGCATGTGGTTTTTATCTCTCAGTTTGTGATGTATCACATTTATTGATTTGCAAATAATGTACCAGGTTTGCATCCCTGGAATAAATCCCACTTGGTCATGGTGTGTGATCTTTTTAATATATTGCTGGATCCGATTTGCTAATATTTTGTTGAGGATTTTAGCATCTATGTTCATCATAGATACTGGCTTGTAATTCTCTTTCTTGGTAGAGTCTTCATCTGGTTTTGGAATCAGGATGATGCTGGCCTCATAAAAAGAGCTTCGAGTGTTCCTTCCTCTTGGATTTTCTGGAACAGTTTGAGGAGGATAGGTGTCAGTTCTTCTTTGGACGTTTGGTAAAACTCCCCTGTGAAGCCTTCCATCTGTCACAGAGACATCTCCAAGACATTGAGCCATCAATCAGTGCCTGCCAAAGTGTCCTGGAGCCCACCCCTTCCTGTTCTGCCTTGGGTCCAAACCTCTCCTGTTTCTCCCCTTAAAAAGACCCCCAGACAGCCACGTGCTGCTGATCCTCCATGTCCAGGTGGCAGCCCGGCTGGGTCCATCCCCCCTCCCAACTCCTTCAATTCTGATTTCTCTACCTCCGTAATGAGTCCCGTTCATTACTGGGGAATAAACTTTACTTTAAAACTCCTCAGTTTCCTGCGCCTCACACCTTACAATTACTTAATGCCCTATGTTGTCTCTTGTGATGGCCTTCATTATGAAGTCTATTTTGTCGATGTGAGTATTGCTACTCCAGCTTTTTTCTTTTCCACCTGAATGGAAATTTTTTTTTGCCATCCCTTCACTCTCATTCAGTGTGTGTCTTTTGTTCTGAGTGGGTCTCTTGTAGACAGCATATAGTAGGGTCATGTTTTTGTATCCATTCAGTTACTCTATGCCTTTTGATTGGAACATTTAATCCATTTACATTCAGGGTTATTATTGGTAGTACTTATTTATTGCCATTTTAATTCTGTATGCCTAGGTTTCTCTCTCTCTCTTCTTCTCATCACAGCAGTCCCTTTAGCATTTCTTGTAATGCTGGCTTGGTGGTGATGTACTCCTTTAGCCATTTCCCACCCCCCCCACCCCACCCCCGGGGAAGCTATTTGACTATCTATTTTGAATGATAGCCTTGCTGGTTATAGTAACCTTGGTTTCAGATCCTTGCTTTCCATTACCTTGAGTACTTCATGCCATCCTTTCTGACATACAGTGTTTCTGATGAGAAATCAGGTGTCAGCTTTATGGGTTCTCTGAATGATTTTTTTCAACCCTGTCTTCTAATTCACTGATTTGATCCTCAGTTTCCCCTAATTTGCTGTGTACTCCTTCCGATGTGTTCTTTATTTGTGCTATCACATTCTTTATTTCTGTTTTCATAGTTACTATATCTTTTCTCATGCTGTTGAGCATCTTTATTCTGAATTCTATATCAGAAATATTTCTTATCTCCATTTCATTTATCTCTTCTGAAGAATTCTCTTGTTCTTTCATTTGTGGGTTGTTTGTCTCCTCATTTTGGCTGCCTATTTCGGACTGTCACTATGTATGAGGTAGATCTGCTATGCCTCTCAATCTCAAGTGCAGGACAGTATCAAACGCTGTTTCTGACTAATTAGGTTAGGAGCAGTGGTTGGCAAACTCATTAGTCAACAGAGCCAAATATCAACAGGACAATAATTGAAATTTATTTTGAGACCCAAATTTTTTAAACTTAAACTTCTTCTAATGCCACTTCTTCAAAATAGACTTGCCCAGCCCGTGGTATTTTGTGTAAGAGCCACACTCAAGGGGCCAAAGAGGCTCAAGTGACTCGAGAGCCGCAGTTTGCCTACCACAGGATTAGGCAAAGACTCAAAGCCTCCAGAAGATGCCTCTGTCTACAGACTGATCAGATTCCATCTTGATTCCCTCAGGCAATCATCCTGGTGGGGCAACTGCTTCTGTCTGGAGGCTAATTATTATACTTAGTCTCTTAATTGGACTCAGAAACTCCACATCACTTCCAAGAGGGTGGGTCACCTGTCTTCCCCCCAGGCAAGGCCACCTGTATAGCAAATGTCTGTGTGAGAAAGATGACCTCCGCAGTGTGAGGGAATAACTCAGCACAGGAAACCGGGATGTCTGCCTTCCTAGCCCCTGATCCTGGCTTCTGCTCACACAGCTCCAGTCCACTCTGCCCTCCCTTTGCAGGAGCACAAGGTGAGTGGCTCTACAGGGAATTTTGTACTTTGGCCCTTTAAGAGGGTGCCTGACTTTCCAGTTGTCTCTCCCTAGCAGATAGCAATCCTGCTGCTTTTCACAGCCAGATGTTACATGGTATCTTCTCAGTTCTGGTGCTCTCTGCTGGGGTGCCCAGCTTGCATGTTAGACCCCAGAGTTCCCAGTGGCAAACTCTATAGCTGAGGTATCTTTCCCAACCTTCAGTTGCTGTCTGTGGGAACTCAGCCAGTCCTTTCGTGCCTCCTTCCACTCGCTGTACAGTCTCCACTTTCTTTTATTTTCTTTTTCATTTTTAAAATAAATCTTTATTGTTCAGATTATTACAAATGTGTTCCTCTTCCCCCCACCCCCCTCAATTGCACCCCTCCACCAGATTCCCACCCCACCCTCTGTCCTTTCCCCATTGCTCATTGTCCTCATCCACAGGTGTACAATTTTTGTTCAGTCTCTTCCCGCACCCCCACTCCCCTTTTCCCCAAGAATCATCAGTCCACTCCCCTTCCATACCTCTGATTCTATTATATTCAACAGTTAATGTTGTTCATCAGGTTTTTTAATTCCCTTGGTTTTTAGTTTTACTTGTTGACAGTTATGTATTTGTTGTTCATAATTTTTATTTTTATTTTCTTCCTCTTCCTAAATAAACCCCTTCAGCAATTCATATAATTCTGGTTTGGCGATGATGAATTCTTTTAGCTTTTTTTTTATTTGTGAAGCTCTTTATCTGGCCTTCGATTCTGAATGATAGCTTTGCTGAGTAGAGTATTTTTGGCTCTAAGTTCTTGCTATTCATCACTTTGAATATTTCTTGCCTTTCCCATCTGGCCTTCATGGTTTCTGATGAAAAATCAGCTGACAATCGTATGGGTGCTCCTTTATAGGTAACTACCTGCTTTTCTCTTGCTACTTTTAATATTCTCTCTTTGTCTTTTGCTCTTGGAATTTTAATTATGATGTGTCTTGGTGTGGTACTCCTTGGATTCCTTTTGTTTGGGGTTCTGCAGGCTTCCTGGACTTGTAAGTCTATTTCTTTCCCCAGGTGGGGGAAGTTTTCTGTCACTATTTCTTCCAGTATTCTTTTGGTATCTTGCTCTCTCTCTTCTTCTGGGACCCCCATAATTCTGATGTTGGTTCGCTTGAAATTGTCCCAGAGGTTTCTTACACCATCTTCAACTTTCTGGATTCTCTTATCTTTTTGCTTCCGTGGAGGAGTGTCCTCTGGCTCTTTGTGTTCTAAATCTTTGTCTTGATTCTTGAGATCTTCCAGTCTGTTTTTAGGACTTTGTGTAATATTTTTTATTTCAGACAATGTTTTCTTCACTACTAGTTGATCCTTTATTATTTCTAGTTGCTCCCTTTTTATATCCTCATAGGTCTCATTTATTTTATCAGCCTTTTTTAGGATATTATTGAAAAGCCTTATAACAGTAGTTTTGAACTCAATGTCCATTCTTTCCTTTTCCTCCATCTCCTTCCTTTGTGTCCTGCCTCTTCTCTGCATTTTAGTTGTTTTCCTGATTTGATGGAATAGTTTTGTGTGTTAGGTGTTCTGGTAGAGCCCAGTAGCACAGCCGTCCCAGTTCCCTGTGCGGTGGACAGTTTTGGTACAGCCCTTTGTGGGCTATGTGTGCAGTCTTGTTGTTAAGCCTTGCTTATCACTGGGAAGCCTTGATCTCCAAGCCAATTGGCTGTGAGAATTAGCAGTGTCTCCTCAGAAGCTAGGAAGGCTTCTGTACTCCGCTTGGATGGGGCGGAGTCTCGGGGTACACAGGCAATCTTTGGTTCCCTGTCAGTCTCGCCTTAGAAAAGTTCTGTTCATGTTAAGTCTCACCAGACTGGTTGCAGGCTCGCATACTTCTTTGGTAAAGGCACAGACAAGCTTTAGATTCTGGCCAGTCCCTCCTTAGAGAAAGCCAGCCTTTGGGAGAGCTTCCATGCTCAGCTTGGATGGGGTGGAGTCTGGGGGTGATGCAGGCAAGCTTTGCTTTCCCGTCACCTTCTCCCCAAGTGGCTCCTCCCTAAGTCCCACAGTAATGGCCTCTGGCTTCACACACCTCTGAGAGATCTCTGCCCGCTGCCTGACAGTCTGGCCTCTCCAAGACTGGGGCCATCTATCAGAGCAATACGGTGATTCTGTTTTCCGCTCGAACAAGAAAGCCAGCCGCGAGTTAGTTGTCCACCCTCTCCGAGTGCTGGGAATAAGCCAGTAGCGAACTCAGCCCGGCCTGGCTTCTTCGCACGCCGGATTAAGCCAGCGCCTTTCACACGCACAGTTCTCTGTACCTTCACAGTTTCTGAGAGTTGGCGCACCTTCTCTCTCCTTCCCAGATGGCAGAGCCTCCTCTCAGCTAGCCTTCTGGTGCTTCAGGGAAATGCCTCCCCTTTTTTCCAGTTCTAAATTCGAATTTGTTGTGGTAGGCTGCATTCGAGTTTCTACCCTATGCCGCCATCTTGGTTTCCTCTCCCTACAGTCTCCACTTTCGGTCCTCTGTTATTAGGGCTCTCTCCAGTGAGTCTCTGTTGATTATTCTGGAAATTTTTCTATATTTCAGTTGTAATTCCAGTTTGGTCCTGGAAGCATGTCCATGCAGCATCCACTTACTCCGCCACAATTCTTTATTGTCTGTTCTCACTGCTATTTTGTGACATTCTTCTCGAGGACTTGGATGGGGATGAACTTTTGAACCAATAACATCACCATCGACCTTCCTGCGCACAAAGTAGAGCTTTCCTGTACTTTGTCTGAAGTTGGAAATGTCAGGCTCACAATGCCTAAGTCCACACAGACACTACTCACCAACCTTCTCCATAAAAGAGAGCAGTGAGCTCTAAGAAGAGTCCACGCAAACATGTTTTTTTTTCTTCTTTTTTTTTTATTATTTTTTTAACATATTTTATTGATTTTTTTTTGCCCCCCTCCCTCCCTCCCACACATCCCCTCCCTCCCCAGAGTTTTATGTCCATTGGTTGTACTTATATGCATGTATACAAGTCCTTCGGTTGATCTATTATCTCCCCCAGATCCTCCTCCCCTCCCCGCTGTAATTTGACAATCTGCTTGTTGCTTTACTGTCTCTGTATCTATCTTTTGGTTCATCAGTTTATAATGATCTTTATTATCCACAAATGAGTGGGGTCATGTGGTGTTTCTCTTTCATTGATTGGCTTATTTCACTCAGCATGATGTTCTCCAATTCCATCCAGGTTGCTGCAAATGATGAGAATTCCTTCTTTTTTTATGGCAGCATAGTATTCCATTGTGTAGATGTACCATAGTTTTTGGATCCAATCATCTGCTGACGGGCACCTAGGCTGTTTCCAAATTCTACGCCAAAATGTTTTTGCCAAATATTAAAAACTGAGGTTGCTAGCACCACACACTATAGGGAAAGACGTACATTTCACAGGTTGACTCCCACAGCTCTGAAGCTGGATCCAGAGGCAGGAACAGGCCAGCCGCCTGGCAGAGCTACCCTGGAACCCAGCTCTGCCTCAGCTGCTGCATGGTCCAGTCAACAGATTCACATTTTTGCACACAACTTAGATGTGAAAATACCCATCAAGTGAGGATGGAAAGCATCAAACTTCATCACTGTGACTTCTCTTAGTCACACACCGACTATTGTCATGAGGGGCAGGCACTGCACAGTGTCAGGGGTGGTAATGAAAAAGCATGTGGCACTGTCTGCCTTTATTTATTTATTTATTTAATATTTCCATTGATTTCAGAGAGGAAGGGAGAGGGAGAGAGATAGAAACATCAATGATGAGAGAAAATCACTGATCGGCTGCCTCCTGCACACTCCACACTGAGGATCAAGTCCACAACCCAGGCATGTGCCCTGACCAGGAATCAAACCATGACCTACTGGGTCATAGGTCAATGCTCAACCAGTGAGCCATGCCAATTAGGCTCGTCCTGCTTTTAAGATGAATGAGAAGACAAGCTCTTTAGATCGAACAATTAAGAAGTTCTTTAGAACCAGGGTGCAGAATGTAGTGGATAGTTCAGAAGGCCCTAGGAGCCACCACCCTCACTCCTCAGAGGATGCCTGGCCCCAGCCTGCCTCCCTGCTCCTGGGGAGTGGCCAGGGATCTCAAGACTGTGCACGAGGCAATAACCAGACGCACGTCCAGGTGCTCCTGCTGTTGGGTAGCCTGAAGGAGCCACGTGTGAAAAAGACAGCAGTGGCTTGAAGGGGCTGCTTCAGAGTCAGGAGTGACCACAGCGGCTACAAGGACCAGGGCACATACTGCCATGACCCAGGAGACAGAGGGATGCTTCCTGTGCTTCTTCCATCACAGTGAGACCTACTACCTACGATTACCTTAGAGTCCGCCCACAGGACACATACAGTGGGTTTTTATATGACACCCAAATGGCACT
Organism: Pipistrellus kuhlii; assembly: GCF_014108245.1. NCBI lineage: Eukaryota > Metazoa > Chordata > Mammalia > Chiroptera > Vespertilionidae > Pipistrellus > Pipistrellus kuhlii. The sequence goes on from NW_023425585.1 coordinate 1,000,314, forward strand.
TGCTCTGGAAAACATGATATATGCCTAACGGGGGAGACATCGGAGGCAGGCACAGTGATAGCTCAGGTTCTCACGTGTAGGTTTCGCTGTGTGTGCATGTGACAGATGAGAAGGGTCAGGTGCTGGACACAGAGGTCACAGAAGCCAGGCGTGCTCCACTGGCAGCACTGTCTCACGGGAAGAAGCAGGGGAGGGGGGGAGGTGCTAACGCGGCCTCCGCGGTCACCAGCGCCAGAGAGCCTGCTCGGGATGGGCAGCAGCCAGGAAAGGCTCCCTCTCCGGGCCAGTGGCTGGACAGTCTTCAGCATGCGCTGTGGTCTCACAAAGACGTGCCCTCCCCCACCTTCCTGCCAGTGCTGCCTCACACCCCGCAGCCACCTGCCTGTCCGACCAATTATAGCTTTGTTCGTGAGTACTCCTCACCCCACTGTGAAAACAAACCCAGAAAGAGACTGTTATCTAATGAAGCTCACCGAGATGTGATCATCAGTCACCCGGAAATGAAGAATCCAAACAGGGACAGTCCTATAGTTCCCCGGGTGAGAGAAACACAGCTTCTACTAGAACATGAGGTTACGGGGAGCCACAATTCTCCAACAGCTATTCACACTGTAAGCTGATGGCCACTGCCCCACACAGGCCACGTGTAGACTAATGGGCACTGGCCCCACACAGGCCACATGTAGACTGATGGCCACTGCCCCACACAGGCCACGTGTAGACTAATGGGCACTGGCCCCACACAGGCCACATGTAGACTGATGGGCACTGGCCCCACACAGGCCGCGTGTAGACTGATGGGCACTGGCCCCACACAGGCCGCGTGTAGACGGATGGGCACTGGCTCCACACAGGCCGCGTGTAGACTGATGGGCACTGGCTCCACACATGCATCCATGTAGACCACATGTGTCAAACACAAGGCCCGCAGGCCAAATCCGTCCCGCCAGGCCTTGCAATGTGGCCCGCACCGCGCTGTCATCACTGCACTCCGCTGTGTTTCCATCACAATGACAGTTTATGACTGTTCAGTAAACCATTCGGCCCGCGATTTAGGCTGGATTTTAGATTTGAGTTCGACACCCCTAATGTAGACTGATGGGCACTGGCTCCACACATACAGCCATGTAGACTGATGGGCACTGGCTCCACACATACAGCCGTGTAGACTGATGGGCACTGGCCCCACACAGGCTGCGTGTGAAGCACATACTGAAGAAGAACTCCATCCCCTTCCTTCATGAGAACATCCCTGAACAAACAGGAACAAGCACGTGTCCTCTTCCCTGGGAGCCCACTGCTCACCCGACTGCAGCCCATGGCTGCACAGCGGCTCCGCTGACAGATTCTCCTGTCCTGATGAAGCGGCAGAGAAAGCATCCTGCACCTAAGGGTTCTGCTGCCTGAGTGTTCACACTTCCCTCTGGGGTAGCTTCTGTCGCATTCACTGCAATGCACTCATCTTGAGACCCAGGAGTGTCTTAGGATGAGTGCATTGCAGTGAACGCACTCATCCTAAGACACTCCTGGCGCTGGACCATGTTTAAGTTTCCTGTTCCTCTATGTGAACAGGACTGTGTGGACCTAAAGCAAACACTGGTCCCACCAGCCGGCACCATTGCTGAGTCATCAGGAAATCCACTCTCGACTGCCCCCTGCTGCTGAGCAGCTGGCTGCTGCTGCGGCAGAACACACCCTGGGTCCAAGGCCAGAACATATGGAAGGTTGATTTCCCTCATGTTCAAGGGCCCAGTCGCGGGGCTGCAGTCCCGGGCACCTGGCTACTGATGCCTGAGGAAGAGAGCGGGCTCCCGGGAAGCTCAGAGGGACAGAGCAGACAGTGCACTGTGGACCGCCGCTGCTGGAAACGCTGACTGGATCCGCACCTTCCACGTTCCCAAAGAAATATGAGAAAAGGAAAACCTAGGACACAAACCACCAATTCTAGCTCATCCGTTTGTTCCTGGTTTAACAGACAGCACAGAGGTATTCATACGGCAACTCCATGAAGAATATGTTTTCGTTTTGTAGTAAAAATGAAATAAACCATGTGTTTTTCCATTTGCTTTAACATGTAACATTCAGAAGTGCTCATATAAACACTGACTTTTACATAACCTGCCTAGTGTCTGACACACCCTTCACTAACAGGAGTAAACATCTGCTGGAGAGAGAGGAAAAGAACCTTAGGACCCAGAACCAAACAGCCCACGACCACTGCACTCCCCAGCCCAGGACCACTGCACTCCCCAGCCCACAGCCACTGCATTACCCAGGCCCTGGCCATCTGAAACTCGACTTAAATTTCTCATTACCTGCTGGGAATCCCACCATAAGCCTAACAGAAACCTGTATGTTTTTTTACCGCCCCCTTGGTCTTAAACAGTATGGCTAGGGGATGACAATGCCATCAGGGAGGCGTTTACATTGCCTAAAGCACATCCCTACCTGGCACCAAGCCCACGCCCACCGCGGCGGCAGGTCAGGCAGGAGCTGCAGCACTGCGCCAGCTCAGGCGCTCCCACGGCTCCCTCTCCAAGGCTGCCGCCTGTGAGGGCGGGTGCTCCAAATGTGACCTTTAACCTCCCCAACGCACTTACCCTTCGAAACGACACGACGTAAAACGTGTCTCCCCGCCTGTGGATGGCGTCGAAGAAGTCCTGGTAGCTTCGGGGGGAGGCGTAGTACACTTGGAGCTCCCTCCCCGAGGGCCTGCTGAGAGAGGAGGGCATGTTACAACAGACTGGCACACGTCTCAGCAGTATCCATCTGAGCCGCATCTGCCTACGGAATCTCAACCAAACACGAGCAGCCTTGGGCAGTTTTCTAGAACAGTCTGAACAGCCCACAGTCAGATATCTGTAAGATCAATTCACTGAGACTGAGTCGCTTCTGAGTCGAGCCTCTAAGTAAGCCGTCCCAGATAGTCACGTGTGCTGGGAAGCACGTGGAGGTCACGGAGCCTCCGCCAGCAGCTTTTGGCGCCGCGTGCGCACGCGCGCAGGTGCGCGCAGGTGCGTGCGTGCGTGATGCTGCTCTCTGAGAGCCACGCCTGAGGACAGCACTGCTCCCGCCGCCGGCTTAGGACTGGAGAACAGCAGGCCTGGCTGAGTGCCTGCCCTCCTCTTCCAGGGGGTGTCCAGCTTTGAACAACCCCATTTCCTCAACAAAAGGATGCAACTGGGTGGAGGCTGAGACGGTGCATGACACGCCCGGCGTGCTCTGCCTGCTCCTGCAGAGCCAGGACAGCCGCTCAGCGCCTCACCCCGCGCCAGGCCCCAGGTCCACTCACACTCAGGGACACATTCTCGGCAATGAGGGTCTTTCACTGTTCAGCCCAAAAGCCGGCACGCATAGGTTAAAGAGGAGTTAAAGAAATAATGCTTATTTTTCTCCCAAAAGAAAGCTTACATTTTTTTTCTACAGTTTTCTATTGTGTTTTCAATGCATTTATTTTTTCAGTTAATCTTTGTTAACTTAGGAGAAAAGAGGGGTCTAAAAGGAAATTAATTAAAAGTGAGTCATAAGAACTTCCTCTGAAATAATTCCATCTGTTCAGTAGGCCATTTGTCTACAGTGTCTTGAATATACCATCAGCTATTCCTTGTGACACTTTCGTTCTGTGGACACAGGCTCAGCAAACAGTGAACCACTTCCGAAGGGACAGCAGGGTCAGCAAGCCCTTGGCTGCAGCGCTGTCATCAACTGACCAACGTGTCACCTGGTTTTGTGTTCTGTTCAGACACCTTCTGACCGTGTACTGTTGCTCGCTAACTCTGACCTTGGGTGGCTCAGGCCTGACTGCAGCTCCCCAACAAGCCCTTTCTCCAGGTCACCAATCTGGCCTCCACACCTGGCAACACCAACACTCCGGCAGGCACTTAACTGTTTTAAATGGTGAAATTGCCAACAAAAAGCATAGGGATGTAGGGACCATGGCACTGATACCTGGAAAGATGCCTGCCCCAGGAGCAGGGCGCTGCCCTGGTGACCCTCACCTGGGAACAGCTACACGCATTTGCAAACGACCGAGAAAGCAATTTGCATATTGATTTTGGGGTCACAAGGACATCTTAGCTAATAGGTGGGTTCACAGATACAGAATCCATGACCAGGTGCGGCCACATTCTCTCACCTGATGCTGGTGGTCTCTGTGTACTGGACAGCCACGAGCTGAGAGCCAGAGCCCTGTCCCAGAGCGCCCTGGGAGAGAACAAAGGACTTATTGTAATGAAACCATATGAAGACCTTCCGATAACAACTCATTCCGCATTTACATTCACTGAACTCGCATTAAAGCATTTGTATAGTTTTTCATGAGTAGTCTGACATATTGAGTTTATATGACTCAAACGCCAAGACAGAAATCAGAACTCCTGTGATCATATTCTGGACTGAGGGATGTGTCTTATGGAGGGTGACATTTAAGATACTTCCCATAAAGGTTTTTTTTTTAAATAGCCCAAAAGCTTAGTCCAAGCATCACAAGTTTTATGACCAGGTCAAATAAGTATTATTAGAAATATAACAATTTATGCTTGCTAAAATAATTATTTTCCCAATGGAAATTTCGTTCCTGCAGTGCAAAAGATCCTTAATAAAGCTAGATCCTACTGTTTACTGGGTTAAACGCAAAACCCTTCATGCTAAATACAGCTGTGGATGCAGCATCAGTAAGGAGAGCTCCCCAAAATAATCAAGACTTGTCCCTAGACTCAGACATGACCAGGCTGTGAAAACCGACTCACACAGACATTAGGCAAGTAGAACTGAACAAGCCATTTAGCTATCAAAGACTTAACACCAGTTAACATAGAAACCTCTGAAAAACTAGTAGAGCTTTAGCATTAGTAGCTACAGGGATTGGACAAAAGGTGAAAATCAGCAAAAACATGAGGTAGATAGTAACATGGAAATGAGATTTTACATAAAACGTTCCATTTTGTTGTAGATTTGTCCACTTTTCCATTTAGTCCCGTCCGTTGTGCTTTATGCATGTTGAAGTTTTTATTAAGAGCCTATGTAGTTAGAACTCTGTCTTCTTGATTAAGCATACTCTCATCACTCTGAAATTTCCATCTTCTCTTCTTATAAAATTCTCTGACTGGGAGTCTAGTTTGTCTGACTAATGTAGCCACAGCAGCTTTCTAATACTTTTTAAAAATATATATTTTATTGATTTTTTTACAGAGAGGAATGGAGAGGGACAGAGAGTTAGAAACATTGATGAGAGAGAAACATCGATCAGCTGCCTCCTGTACACCCCCACTAGGGATGTGCCTACAACTAAGGTACATGCCCTTGACCGGAATCGAACCTGATAACCTTGAGTCCGCAAGCCGACGCTCTATCTACTGAGCCAAACCAGTTTTGGCAGCTTTCTAGTACTTAATCTTTGCATAGTATCACACTTTTCACCCACTAATTTTTCATCTGTGTGTGCTTATATATAAAATGAGAGGCCTGTTACACAAACCTCGTGCACTGGAGGGGGGGGTCCCTCAGCCTAGCCCCTCTCGCAGTCGGGGACCTCTCGGAGGATGTCTGACTGCTGGCTTAGGCCTGATCCCTGGCCTAAGCCGTCAGACATCTCTCAAACAATCCAGGATCCCTAGCTCCTTATCACTCAGCTCACTGCTCCTTAGCGCTGCTGTGGAGGCAGGAGAGGCTCCCACCACCACTGCTGCACTCACCAGCCATGAGCCCAGCTTCTGGCTGAGCGGCTGCTCCCCCTGTGGGAGTGCACTGACCACCAGGGAGCAGCTCCTGTGTTGAGCATCTGCCCCTGGTAGCCAGTGCGCATCATAGCAAGTGGTCATTCAGGTCGTTCTGCCATAATCGTCACTTGGGCTTTTATTATACAGAGGCTTGGTGCACAAAGCTCATGCATAGATAGGGCCCCTAGGCCTGGCCAGTGATAAGGGCCAATAATAAGGGCCCCGCCTCCATGCCTCCCCGCCTCCTCCTTCCCTTGCTCCCTCAGCGCTCCACCACCGCTGCTGGTCACTGCTATGTTCTGTGCCACCCCCTTGTGGTCAGCGCACATCATAGCAAGCAACCAAACTCCAGTCTTCCAGTTGAACTCCTGAGGGGACACTTTGCATATTAGCCTTTTATATAGAGAGATGTTATTTCTTGCAAACAGCACATAGTTGGGTCTTACCTTTCAAAAAACCTAGTTTGACAATCTCTCCTTTTAAACTGATGGGTTTATTTACCTTATTACATTTTATTGCAAATGTGGCTGGGCTTAAGTCTACTATCGTGGTATGTATTTTCTATTTGCTTTTTGTTTGTTCTTTCCTGCTTTCTTTTTTTTAGTATTCCATTTATATTTCCTGTACTGGTTTTATGGTTGTACTTCTTTGTGTTAGTTTTTAGTGGTTGCTCTTAATACTATATTTTGATCTTTAAATTACCATAGCCAACCCTGAAGTATTATTTGAACATATAAAAACTTTGTAAGAGCATACTGTACTTACTGCCTCTATACCTTTCTGTTCTTATTGTTGTGTATTTTACTCCTACATAACCTGTAAACCCTACAAAACACAAAACCCTGTTTTGCTTTAAAAAAAAAAAAAAAAAAAAAGTCTCCTAAAGACATTTATATACAAACACAAATAAAGACACTTTAAGGGGCATTTATTTTCACCAACATTCACCAATCCTACCTGAGCCTATTTCCTTTGGTCCAAACATCCTCTTTTAGTGTTCCTTACAATGCAGATCTTCTACAGACAACGTGTAATAGTTTCATCCACCTGGAAACATCTTCATTTTGCTTTCATTTTGAAAAATATTTTCACTGATTTGACCCTCTAACTTTTCTAAAAGTTCAGTGTAGGAAGAGGTAGAATTATAAAATGACACAAGCCAAATCATGAATATAAAGCTTAGAAATGACAGAAATTTCAAAGAAATGTCAGTATCAAAATATCTAGTGTACTCCTGGGTGCATGTAGCATCCGAGAGGGGAGATGTGAAGGAAAGGTTGAGAGGGGGAAGGGAACTAGGCAGAGCAGCTGCAGGGTCGGTGCTGAGGGTGCGTTGAGGAATGCCGTGAGCTCAGGTGTGTACAGCAGCCTGAGCGAGGACCCTTTCCTCCTCTGACTGAGTGGGACTTGGCCCCTCAGCTAACACAGGTCCTCCCCACCCCACCGTCTTTCCTTTCCCTGGGACAGCTTCAGGCCCACATTTCTGACCTCCATCCGTGCAGCGGACAGTTCTGCGGGACCTCACACAGACAGACATGCACCCAAGGTGCAGAGAAAGGGACAGAACTAAACTACAAATCTCCCTCAAATGTTTCAAGGCTGTAAAATTAAACAAAACTACCTTTGTTGCATTAAAATTCCTTCCAGAATATAGAACATCAACCACCCTTATACAGTAAGTTCTATTTATTCATCTAATGAACTGGATACAATCACAAGAAATTATATCAAAAGATAAAGTAAAGCAACTCATTCAGGCCAATCTTGAGTCATAAAGCCCATGCATCAGCTGTGCAATTCTCGCTCTTCCCTGCACAGCAAGGACGCAAGCCCCAAAATGATGCTGCCGCACGTTTAACCATCAGGGTTCTGGATACTATTTTTTTTTTTAATTTAATAAATCTTTATTGCACGGATTATTACAATTGTTTCTCCTTTTTGCCCCCATAGCTCCCTTCCACCCAGTTACTACCCCACCCTCTGCCCTTACCGCTCCCCCCCATTATCCTCATCCATAGGTGTACGATTTTAATCCAGTCTCTTCCTGCACCCCCCCACCCCTTTTCCCCTGATAATTATCAATCCACTCCCTTTCTTTGCTCCTGATTATATTATATTCACCAGTTTATTCTGTTCCTCTAATTTTATCAATCCACTCCCTTTCTTTGCTCCTGATTATATTATATTCACCAGTTTATTCTGTTCCTCTAATTTTTAATTCACTTGACTTTTAGATTCACTTGTTGATATGTATTTGTTGTTCATAATTTTTAACTTTTTTCTTCTTCCTCCTCTTCTTAAAGAATACCTTTCAGCATTTCATATAATACTGGTTTGGTGGTGATGAACTCCTTTAGCTTTTTCTGATCTCTGAAGCTCTTTATCTGCCCTTCAATTCTGAATGATAGCTTTGCTGGGTAGAGTAATCTTGGTTGTAGGTTCTTGCTATTCATCACTTTGAATATTTCTTGACACTCCTGTCTGGCCTGCATAGTTTCTGTTGAGAAATCAGCTGATAATCGTATGGGTGCTCCCTTGTAGGTAACTGTTTTTCTTTTGCTGCTTGTATGATTCCCTCTTTGTCTTTTGCTCTTGGCATTTTAATTATGATGTGTCTTGGTGTGGTCCTCTTTGGATTCCTTTTGTTTGGGGTTCTGTGCGCTTCCTGGACTTGTAAGTCTAATTCTTTCACCAGGTGGGGGAAGTTTTCTGTCATTATTTCTTCAAGTAGGTTTTCAGTGTCTTGCTCTCTCTCTTCTTCAAGCACCCCCATAATTCTGATGTTGGTATGCTTGAAGTTGTCCCAGAGGATCCTTACACTATCTTCAACTTTCTGGATTCTCTTCTCTTCTTGATTCTCTGGAGGAGTGTTCTTTGCCTTTAGATTTGTATTCTAAATCTTTGACTTGATTCTTGCATTCCTCTAGTCTGCTGTTGGGTCTCTGTATAATATTTTCTATTTCAGTCAGTGTATGTTTAATTTCTAGTTGTCCTTTTTCATATCCTTGAGGGTCTCGTTAAATTGATTGGTCTTTTCTAGGAAATTCTTGAAAAACCTTCTTGAAAATTCTTGAATAACCGTGGTTTTGAACTCTATATCCAGTCTTTTGTTCTCCTCCATGTCTTTCGTTTGAGATCTGTTTCCTTGTCTCGGCATTTTCGCTGCTTCCCTGAGTTGGCAGGGTGGCTTTGTGTGCTTGGTGTCCCATATGGCCCAGTGGGTCAGCCTCCCCAGTTACCTGAGGTAGACACTCTTGGTGCACCCCTTTGTGGACTGCGTGTACACCCTTGTACAATAGTTAAGTCTTGATTGTTGTTGGTATCATTGGGAGGAATTGACCTCCAGGCCAATTGGAGGTGAGTATCAGCTGTGTTTATGCCGGATACCTTCTGTATTGGAGACAGTCTTAATAGGATCAGACTTTCAAAAGTGCAAAAGCCTCTGAGCTCAGCTTGGATGGGGCGGAGTCTCAGGGATGAGCAGACAGTCTTGGCTTCCCGTCAGCCCTGCCCTTGTGTGCGTGCCTAAGACCTCTGCCTTCCACGATCCCCTGAGTTCTGCCTGACAGTCCAGATTCCCCTTGTAAGAGTGTGGGTGCTCCAGGGGCTCGCCCTGAACTGGGTTTCAGTGCTCAGTGCAGTCCAAAGTGGAATTCAGTGCAGTCAGGAGCTTCCAACCCCTTCCACTATGGAGCAACTGGAGCAACCTCCACAGTCATCTCTCTCTTCGTGCACTCACTCGCACATGACTCTAGACCCTGCCCGCTGCGGCTCCCGGCTCCTCCAAGTCTCTCAGTCTCTGAGTCTCAGGGTGTCTTTCTCTACAGTCCAGACTCCAACCTGTATGAGCCTGGGTCCTCAGGGTTTCGGCCAGGGCTGGGGTTCAGTGCAATCAGGGGCTTCCATTCCTCTCCCGCCATCCAGGCACTCAGCCGCCTTTCCTCTCTGTGCGCACAGCTCCCTACCTCAGCGCTTTGTGGCTCCCCTGATCCGTGAGCCTCTCTCCTTCTTTCTAGTTGTGCATTTCCCACTCAGCCAGTTTTCCTGTGGTTGTGGATGATATCCTGTCTTTTAGTTGTTGTTTTAAAATTGTTGTGCAAGTTGGCAGTTTAGGCGCTTACCTAGGCTGCCATCTTGGTTTTCTCCCAGATCTGGATATTATTTTGCTCCTGCCCACAGCAGATTGGAAGCGGAAGGATACAGAGCACTTCTCCTCTGGCCACAGTGGCCAACAAGCAGCTGCGAGAGCGGGAGTTCCTGGGGACTGTCTGCTGCACGTCATGCCAGGAGCCGCTGTGGGACGCTACACTGCCTGCAACACTGGCAGTGACTGTCAGGAGCCTCCAGAAGTACTAACCACCAATCAAGCTGCCATGATCCGTGAACAAATAGTACTAGAGAGGCCAGAGAGGCACACACTGGATAATCCTAGAAACTAAGGATGTCAGAACCTGAGCTCATCTAGACCTGGATTCTCAGTCACTATGCAGGGGAAACCATGCGTATGTGCATCAGATTGTGTGAGGATGAGAAACAAATTTTTATTCCATTAAGCTACTGAGAATTTGAGGCCAGATGTTACATCTGCCAGTGTTAATTACCTTGCCAATACCTCACTCGAGTGGAATCTCTCTAGAGAAACCTTCACTAAACACCCACTCTAAAACAGTCACCATATCTCAATTCACTCTCCCCTCCAGCCTGCGGCTTCTTTTGAGGGCACATCTCTCACCCTGAGGTCACTGAAACATTTGTATGCTTGCTGTTTTTCTCTCCCACCAGAATGTAAGTGTCACGAAGGCAGGGACTGGATTACTAACTGCTGCAGCCCCAGCATCTGGGAAAGTACCTGCCCTGTCCCTCCAGCACAGGAAATGCTTGCCGGGTGCTATGGTGAACAGCTGAGGAATGATGGCGTGACAATGAACACGCCACCTACACGGGTCCTAAAGAAGTTCAGGGACACCCTCCATGGGGAGGGTCTACTTTCCAAGCTGCCCGTGCTTCAACACCCTCTTTTTTTAAAAGCTCTAAGAAAAAAAGATATACAGTATTTTCTATTATACCATTCGTGCCCAAATATTTGGTATGGATGTCTTGAAAGCAAGTTTGGGGGTGAGAGCAGGAAGCAGTAGTGGGCTGCACAGGAAATCTGAGAGCATGCAGCCTGATCCGTGCTGGCGGCCCTGCAGAGGGAGCACAGGAGGCCGTGGGAGGCAGCTAAAGGCCAAGCTTCCCAAATCTTCCAGGGACAGAGCAACAGCTGGGGGAAGCCTCCCAGCAGACACCAGCCCCTTGGGAAGACAAGCCATAGCCCACCTGAAGAATGTGTGTTTTCTGCTGAGTGTTCGTCATTCTTCTCGACTTGGTCCTTTCCACCTCGTGTCTGTGAACCCAGCCTCGAAGTTCATGATTTAACCTGTAAAACAGCCTCATTAGTTTCATACATTACACAGAAGTAAATGTCTCACCCATTTAGAAATAAGTTTAACCACATTCTATAGATTCCAACAAGTATGCCAAGTGCATGAGGATTCAACATTACTTTATGAATTGAAAAAGCTAAGATACTTAAAGTTCAATTGTTCTTAATAAGCCATGAATTGCTATATGCTAACCTCCTCAGTCATGAGATCAAAATTCAAAGAAAACCATAGTCTAATGCCTCCCACATATAAATGGAGGATGAAAGTATTTCCTGTTCCTACTCCTGGGCCACTACAGGCACAGTGGAGAAGGTGCAGTGGAGACAGACAGGTGCAATGGGGAAGGTGCAGTAGAAGCAGGCACAGGGGATACAAACAGGCACAATGGAGAAGGCAGGTTTAGTGGAGGCAGGTGCAGTGGAGGCAGGTACAGAGGAAATGTTAAGGTACTATAATCCCAGTTTTCCAATTTTCCACCCAGCAATGTACAGAGCCTGGTTCTGCTGGAATTGCACTCTGTTGTCCTTCCTCAGGAGCAGCTGAGAAGCAGTGTGACCATGTCTCCTTAACTCAGCTGGGTCACTACTAGTCACATAAAAACATTAGCAGTTTCTGAAGTTCAAGGGTAGGGTCCAAAATCACAGAAAAAAAATAAGGGAGAAGCAGCTAAGTGCATGGTGGGAAGTGTCCACAGAGTCACATGTATTCCAATGAGAAAAAGGGCCCTTCCACTGGGGGGTCATCACCCACCAGTCTAACACTCACCTGAATTTTTATATTAACACTAGAGACCTGGTGCACAAATCTGTGCACGGGGGGACAGGGGAGGCTCTAAGCCCAGCCTGCACCCTCTCCAATCCGGGACCCCATGGGGAATGGCCGACTGCCGGAGATCAGGCCTAAACCGGCAGTCGGACATCCCTCTCACAATCCGGGACTGCTGGCTCCTAACTATTCACCTGCCGGCCTGGTCACCCTCAACTGCTCCCCCTGCCAGCCTGGTTGCCCCACGCAGCCTGCTGGTTGTTACTGTTAGTATGACAGCGTCCCGGACAATTTGCATATTCCTCTTTTATTAGTTAAACCACCCTGGTTTCAAAGGAGAAGTCTGAAGTCTGCACCCCCAATACCATCACATGGAATGAGTACACCACCTTGATCCATTGGTGGGGATACCAGACATGCCTGTGGTTACCTGACGAGCAACTGAGAGATTCTCCCAGCTACTCGACCTGAATCAATCCTTTCCTGGGCCCCAAAGCAAACATAGGCCTACTGACCTGAGGGACTCTGTGGTGTTGATGAGTGGCCGACATGGAGGGGGCGGGAGATACAGCACTGGCTCCTCACTCAGCACCATCAGGGCTTTGTCGTTGGAGACAGAATGGTCATAGCTGAAACAAATAAGCACACACATCTCTCCTTGCATCCTAAACTCCCAAGAACTTTGCAATAAGAAGACTATCGCTAGTATTAACTTTTTATGAAAATAAAAACATAACAGACAGAACATACTATAAGATAGAAGCAAATGTAACAGAAAAGGAGGGAAGTATAGACCACACATCACAAATGTCATTTTGTAAGCTGTTTATCCAGACACCATTTATTGAGCAATTATTATGTGTCAGAGCATGTAATAACATGTGGCTCAAGTGCACAGTGAGCTCAAGGCACACACAGTGCTACTGAGACAGAGGAGGCACAGTGACGAGGAAACGGAAAGTCCCTGCTGACTGACAGGAAGGACAGCAGCATGTACCAGGACTGAAGTTCTGTGGCCACTCACAACCTTGTGACCATAAAACTGAACAGTCTCCCTAAAACACTGTGTGGTGAGGAAGGGTACACAACATACTGTGTTCAGGAGAAAACTGAAAGCACTGAGAAGCTGAGCATAAAATCTAGAGTCACAGACGAATCTGAATTGCTGATAATCACGAGGGTAACGTTAACCAGCTGTTCCATTAGTTTAAAAAGCAGACTTCCTTGAGGGTCACCCTGATCTTCACCTTATGCATTCATACCCAGGGGCATGGAGGAAGCAGAGCCCACGGTGAAGAGAGAACCAGAACTGGCACATCACTCCTCAATTTGCTCTTTAAACCTTCCTCTCTAAGAAATCTTAGATCTCCTGGAGTTTCTCTACATATGATGCTCTGGATTTAGAAAATTAGATATGCTAAAACCAAGAAAGAAAAAATATTAACACAAAATTGGACATGGCTAAATTCATACTTTTCATTAATTCATTCCACAAATGTTTGCTGAATACCAGCTCTGTGCCAGGCACAGTGCTGGGTGCTAGGAATCCAACTGGAAACATGAGAAATGGGGTCTCAGTCCTCAAGACCTTGATGTGGAAGACGGCCAGATATAAGGAAACAAACATGCAAGCGCTGGGATGGAAGGAGACGGTGGAAGGAGACCGTGGCAGCATCTCCTGTAGAGAACACGCCGGAGGAGAGGAGGCACCTGCGGGGGGAGGAGGGGAGGTGAAGGAAGTGAAGGAGACGCTCACCCCCAGGAACTGAGCAGGCAAGGGAGGCACATGAGATAAGGAATTGCTGACCTAATGAGAACCCACTAAAGGGATTTCTTCCCATTTCTGTCATCTCCTCACCACTATATCCAATGGATTTGACGGAGACAGGGGGCTGAGGGCCCGAAAGCAGAGAACTGGGTGAGCCAGGGGGGCTGAGGAAGATATTGAGAGTGGCATAGGAGGTGAAGGCAGGTGCCCGGCAAGGAAATTTCTGGAAACTACTGACAGTACTTGCGAAAGGGAGGAGTCAGAGTTTCCGCTGCAGGATGGCTGGCGGCAGAGCATGGAGAGGGTCGAGTCCACCTGCGTGTGCACTCTGCAAGGCTAACACGGAGAAGTGGAAACTGCCGCCCTCGGAAGCAGGAGGGAAGCCCATCTGGGAGGGGACCCAGAGGCCTGGACTGGGTGCGCAGTGGTAGACAGGCGCCAGGCAGAAAAAAGACAAGGGCTCACAGCCAGCACCGAGGGCCTGGACAGAGGAGGGGCCGCGAGGAGACTGGAACTCGAACACACAGCAGAGCACACGTCTCCAGGAAGGAGGGCCCACGCCAAGTGCAGAGGGAAGACCGAACAAGTTTCCACTGGCTTTGGCAACGCTGGGTTGCCGGCCCCCGGAGAGAAATACTTGGCCGAGTGGAAAAGTAACTTAAGGTAGTCTTCCTGCAACATGACCCACGGCCTTTCTCCCGCCGTCGGTGGTTGTTTGGAATGAAACAGTGTCTACACAGGCAATGACGGCACTCACAAAGGTGACCGGCCTAAATTCAATGGTGGAGGGAGAAGAAAAGTCTGCCTCGGACGTGGTAAATCCCGAACACCAGCAAAAGCTGTCCGCCACACGGACAACCAGAACAAAGAGCTGTCACATGGGAGTTATTTCCGAAACCAGGTCTGCACACTGACAGAAGTACAGATGCTGTCGTCCATCAGAAAAGTCCAAAACAGTTTGGAAAATACATTTCTGATTTATAATTGTATTTCCATGTGATAAACTCTAGTAATGATTTCTGCACATCTGTGCTGACTGGCTTTGTTCTATCAGCCAAAATATTCTTTGGAAAAGAAAGAAAAATCCAACAGAAGAAATACCAGAAAGAGTCTGGGTGGAGCTGAAGGGGAGGAAAAGAGACACTCAGCCAGCGTCCATCTGGAGACAATTAGGTCCACACCACCCTGAAGTGGCCCGAGCTCCAGGCGGCTGGCGAACCACTCGATGGTAAAATCTTAGTAAATGAAGCTCCAGAGTCAAGGGCAGTGCAAACAGAATTCCTCGAGTCAGGGAAGGTCCTGGCTAAAGCCTTCTATTGGGGACAGTCCTTTCTCGTTTACCCAGGACAGTCCTGACGGGACCCCAATGTCCTGGCATAATTACCGTATTTTTCGGACCATAAGATGCACTTTTTTCCCCCCAGAAGTGGGGGGAAAAAGTCCCTGCGTCTTATGGTCCAAATATAGCCTACACATATACTTTTTAAAAAAAAGTTTTTTTACTTGCCCGGCTCTGTGTGGTCTCTGTGTGCTTGCCCGGCTCTAAAATGGTTCTAAATGCTGCTGTTTACTTTACAGGGTTGATTACATGTGTTTATGACTGTGATGTTGGGTTTTAATGCACATAAAATATTTTAGGACACTATTTGTTTCAGAATCTTTTTTTCTTCATTTCCCTTCTCTAAAAACTGGTGCGTCTTATAGTCCGGAGCGTCTTATGGTTCGAAAAATACGGTATTACTAGTGTTATCTTTCATTCTAAAAAGTGTCCTAATTTGGGTGACAATCCTATGGTCACCTTATTCTATACCACATATTTTTTTCCTAACCTTGATCCAAGGAAGGAGGATTCCCCACCCCCCCCCATTGATTTTTAGAGAGAATGGAAGGAAGGGAAGATGGGGAGAGGCGGGGAGGAAGGGGAGGGAGAGAAACACTGATGTGACAGAGACACACTGATTGGTTGCCTCCCACATGTGCCCATCAGGGGGAAGGGATGAGACCTGCAATGCAGGTATGTACCCTTGACCAGGAATTGAATCCAAGACCTCCTGGTTCTAACCACTAAGCCACTCCAAACAAGGCACCAAACATTTCTAAGATTGAAAAAACATATGCAGTTAACTATTAAATGACAGGCAAATACAATATTTATTATAAATGAAGGGAGGAGTCTACTTTTTTATTTGAACCAGTTCTCATAATGTTTCTAAAAAACACATATTATGAAATAAGCTGCACTAAGAAATAGAGATTGAAAATGGTGGCAGTGTAAGTGGATACATAGACATGCTCCCTAGATCAAATTGAAATTATGACTAAAATACAAAATAAAATAAAATAAAATAAAATAAAATAAAATAAAATAAAATAAATAAAATAAATAAAATAAATAAAATAAAATAAAATAAAATCCTGAACAATCAACTGAAAGTTGGAGAGAACCCTGATACCAAGGACTGTAAGAGGAAACACATAGAGACTCGTAGGAGGGGCAGAGGCGTGAAAGGGCTGGCTGGGCTCCCACAGAGAGCAGCTCAAGTCCCAGAGGGACATGTCAGCCATGAAGGGTTGCCACTGAGAACTCTGGGGTGTAACACCCAAGCTGAGCCCCCCAGCAGAGAGCACCAAAACTGAGAAAGTTGCCCACATAACATCTGGCTGTGAAAAGCGGTAGGGTTGCTTGCTGTCTGCCAGGAAGAGATGGTTAGAAATTCAGGCAGTCTCTTAAAGAGCCAATGCACAAAATTTCCAATGCAGCCACTCACCCTGGGCTCCAGCAGAGGGAGGGCAGAGTGGACTGGAGCTCTCTGAGCAGAAGCCAGGGTTGGAGATTGCTGGTGTAGAGCTCAGAGGAAAAACACCCCGGTTTCCTGTGCTAAGCCGTTCCATCACAGAGCAGAGGACAACTCTCTCAGGAAGAGCTTTACTGTCCAAGTGGTTTTTGCCCGGAGGTAAGACAGTTGCCCACTCTATTGGAAAATCCCTTGCCACAACCTATGGAGTTTCTGAGGCTCTTTAAGAGACTGAAAATAACAATTAGCCTCTCCCCGCCACCCCCAGGCAGAAGCAATTGCCCCACCCTATTGGAAAACCTCACATTCCACCTGTGAACAATTACTTTCAGCTACTCAAGACAGAATACAATCTGACTGGAAATTTTGAGTCATTGCCTGATCTTTGCCTAAGTCAGAAACAGCACCTGACACAGCAGTGCACTAGAGGTTGGAAGGTGCAGTAGATCTACCTAATACATCTTCATAAGCCCAAAAGGCAGCCAAAATGGGGAGACAAGTAAGCCCCAAATGAAAGAACAACAGAATTCTCCAGAAGAAAAGCTAAATGAAGTGGAAACTAAAAGTTTATCAGACATAGAGTTCAGAATAATGATGACAAAGATGCTAAATAGAATGAGAAAAGTGTTGATAACTGTGAAGAATGACACGGCATGAATAAAAAGAACAATGGAAGGGATACACAGCAGATTAGGGGAAGCTGAGGATCGGATCAATGAATTACAAGATGGGTAGAAAAAAAATCACACATCCAAAGAACCCAAAAGGAAAAAATCAAATTAAAAAACAGGAATACAACTAAGGGGACTAAGGGGGCTGTAGGACAATGTGCAATGTGAAATTACTGGCATTATAAGATAGCCAGAAGAAGCAGAAAGGGAGAAAGGGACAGAGGCAGAAAGGGAGAAAGGGACAGAGAACATGTTTGAAGAAATAATGGCAGAAAACTTCCCTAACCTGGAGGAGGAAAATGTCACACAAGTTCAGGAGGCACAGAGAGTTCCAAGCAAGAAGAATCCAAATAGGCTCACGCCCCGACAAGGTACATCATCATTAAAATGCCAAAAATTAAAGGCAAAGAGAGAATCTTAAAGGCAGCAAGAAAAAAGCAAACTGTTACCTACAAAGGAGCTCCCATAAGGCCATCAGCTGATTTCTTATCAGAAACTCTACAGGCCAGAAGGGAATGGCATGAAATACTCAAGGTAATGGGAAGCAAGGATCTGAGACCAAGATTACTATATCCAGCACAGCCATCACTCAAAATCGATGATGAAATAAACAGCTTCCCAGGCAAAAACAAAACAAAACAAAGAAACAAAAAAAAAAAAAAACCACTAAAAGAGTTCATCACCACCAAGCCAGCATTACAAGAAACGCTAAAGAGACTGCTGTAATGAGAAGCAGTAGAGAAACATAGGCATACAGAATTAAAATGGCAATAAATAAGTACCTATCCTATATAATAAAGGTTAACATGTAAATCGACAGAACAGCAGGACAACCAGGCGCTATGACACACAATGATCACCAGGGGGCAGATGCTCAATGTAGGAGCTTTCCCCTGGCGATCAGTGCGCTCCCACAGGGACCCCCCCTTCCGAGTGCACAAATTTCGTGTATCGGGCTTCTAGGAAATGTAAATGCTCCAATAAAAAAACACAGGGTAGCTGAATGGATACAAAAACATGACCTAACTATATGCTGTCTACAAGAGACCCACCTCAGAACAAAAGACTCACAGGATGAGAGTGAAGGTATGAAACAAATTATCCATGCGAATGGAAACAAAAATATAGCTGGGGTAGCAATATTCATATCCAAAAAATAGACTTCAAAATGAAGGCCATCACAACAGAAAACAAAAGTCACTACATAAAACTAAAGGGATCAATCTAATAAGAGGATATAACCCTGGTAAACATATATGCACCCAATATAAAAGCACCTAAAGTTATATATATATATATTTTTAAAACAAACTTCTAGAGGACTTTAAGGGAGAGATCGACAACAATACAATCAAAGTAGGGGACTTTAACCCACACTGACTTCACTGGATAAATCTTCCAGACAAAATGTAAAAAGGAAATAATAACTCTAAATAACACATATTCAGGTGAATTTAATTGACATTTATAGAACATTTCACCCCAAAGCTGCAGAATATACATTCTTCCCAAGTGTACATGGAACATTCTCAAAGACAGACTACATGTTACGACATAAAGCAAGTCTCTACAAATTCAAGAAGATTAAAGTCATATCAAGCATCTTCTCAGATCACAGTGAAATGAAATTAGAAGTCAACTACAGTAAAAACACCCCAAAACATTCAAACTCATGGAGGCTAAATGGCATGTTATTAAACAACCAGAGGCCCGATGCATGAAATTTGTGCAAGAGTAGGCCTTCCTTCCCCTGACTGCTGGCACTGGCTTCCCTCTGGCACCCAGGACCCGAGCTTCCCTCCATCACCCTGGACCCAGGCTTCTCTCGCAGTCCCAGCTTCATCCGGAAGGTCGTCTAGAAGGATGTCAGATCTAAATAGCATATTACGCTTTTATTATTATAGATGATAGATTACCAATGAGATCAAGAAAGAAAGAAATTTCCTGGAAACAAATGAAAATGAATACATAACAACCCAAGATATCTGGGACCCAACAAAAGCAGTCCTAAGAGGGCACTATAGGCCAATCTAAAAAAAAAAAAAAAAAAAATTATTTAACCCTACAAATTAAAGAACTAGAAAGAGAAGAAAAACCCAGAATAAGTATTATAGAAGGAAGGAAATAATAAAGATTAGAGAAGAAATAAATTAAATAGAAGACTTAAAAAAAAATACAAAAGATCCATGAAACCAAGAGCTGCTTCTTTGAAAGAATAAATAAGATTGATGAATTGTTAACCAGACTAATAAAGAAACAAAGAGAGAGGACCCAAATAAAATCCGAAATGAAAGTGTAACCACTGACACCACAAAAATACAAAGGATTGGAAAAAAATACTATGAACAACTGTATGCCAACAAGCTGGACAATGTGGGTGAAATGGACAAATTCCTAGTAAAATGCAACCTCCCAAAACTGAATCAGGAAGAAGCAGAAAACGTGAATAGGCCAATAACAACAAATGTAATAGATGCAGTAATCAAAAATTCTCAGTGAACAAAAGGCAGATTCCGGACAGCTTCACAGGGGAGTTTTACCAAACGTCCAAAGAAGAACTGACACCTATCCTCCTCAAACTGTTCCAGAAAATCCAAGAGAAAGGAACACTCCAAGCTCTTTTAATAAGGCCAGCATCATCCTGATTCCAAAACCAGATGAAGACTCTACCAAGAAACAGAATTACAGGCCAGTATCCCTGATGAACGTAGATGCTAAATTCCTCAACAAAATATTAGCAAATCGGATCCAGCAATATATTAAAAAGATCACACACCATGACCAAGTGGGATTTATTCCAGGAGGGCAATGCTGGTACAAAATGCGCAAATCAATAAATGTGATACATCACATAAACAAACTGAGAGACAAAAACCACATGTTCATATCAATAGGCACAGAAAAAGCATTCAACAAAACCCAACACCCATTTTGATACAAACTCTCAGCAAAGTGGGAATAGAGGGACCATATCTCAACAGGATAAAGGCTATATATGACAAACCTACAGCGAACATCACACTCAATGGGCAAAAACTAAAACCATTTCCCCTAAGAACAAGAACAAGACAATGATGTCCACTTGTATTCACCACTAGAGGCCCAGTGCACTACATCCGTGAACTGGGAAATGGGGGGTGGAGGGTGCAGGGAGAAGCAGCCTCAGCCCAGCCTGTGCCCTCTCACAGTCCAGGATCCTCTCATACTCTAGGACTCTTGCAGTCTGGGACCCCTCATTCCTTACCTCCCACCTGTAGCGGAGGTAGATGTTCCCACCGCCGCCACCGCTACACTAGCAGCTGTGAGCCAGGCTTCTGGCTGAGAACACTAACCCCGTGGGAGCTCACTAACCACCAGGGAGAAGATTATGCATTGAGCATCTGCCCCCTGGCGGTCAGTGCGTGTCATTCCACCATTCAGTAGATTTAAATATTAGGGTTTTATTATATAGGACTAGAGGCCCAGTGCATGAAATTTGTGCACTGGGGGGGCAGGGGAGCAGGGGTGTTGTGCTTCAGCCAGCCTGCACCCTCTCCAATCGGGGGATATCCGACTGCCAGTTTAGGCCCGATCCTACACGCATCAGGCCTAAACCGGCAGTCAGACGTCCTTCTCACAATCAGGGACTGCTGGCTCCCAACCACTTGCCTGTCTGCCAGCCTGATCACCCCCTAACAACTCCCCTGCCAACCTAATCAACATCGAACTGCTCCCCTGCCAGCCCGATTGCACCCAACTGCCCTCCCCTGCTGGCCTGTTCTCTCCCAACTGCCCTCTACTGCTGACCTGGTTGCCTCTAACTTCCCTCCCCTGCTGGTCTAATTACCTACAACTACCCTTCCCTGCCAGCCATCTTGTAGTGGCCACTTTTGACCACACGGGGGCGGCCATCTTGTGCGAGGGTGAGAGGGTCAATTTGCATATTACCTCTTTATTATATAGGCTAGTACTAGAAGTGCTAACCACAGCAACCAGACAAGAAGAAAAAAATAAAAGACATCCAAATTGGAAAGGAAGTAAAACTCTCATTATTCACAGACAACATGATATTGTACATAGGAAACCCTAAAGATTCCATCAAACAACTAATAGATTTAACAAATGATTTTGGCAATGTAGCAGAATACAAAATCAACACCCAAAAATCGATGACTTTTTCATACACCGATAACGAATTATCAAAAAGAGAAAATAAACAATCCAATTTACCACTGCAACAAAAAAATTAAGATACTAAGGAATAAACTTAACCAAGGGTAAAAAGACTTGTACTTGGAAAACTACAAGATATGAAAAAAAGAGATAGAAGAAAATATAAACAAGTGGAAGAATATACCATATTAATGGGTTGGTAGAATCAACATTATTAAAATGTCCATACTAGAGATCCAAGATGACAGCTTAGGTAAACACACCTAAACTGCTGCAGCGCACAATTTCAAAACTACAACTAAAAACAAAAAGTCTATCACCCAGAACCACGGGAAAACTGTCTGAAAGGAAGCTCTTCAACAAGATTGAAAGAGAAAGGAGCATTCAGGCACAAGAGCTGAAAAACTGAGGTACAGGGGCGCGAGCGCAATACAGGCAGGCGGCGGATTCCGGCTGGCGGAGGGCGTTGCTTTCTTCAACCCAAAGAGAGACAAGCTCCCAATCTCTCTGAAATCCAGTTTCTGGAGAGAAGCTAGACTATGCCATCAGGTCGGAAAGTGAGAGTGGCTTGCTTGCAGAGCTGCATGCAAGAATAATTGTTTGCTGTTTTGGGCATGAAACATGGGGACATGGTCAGAGAGGCCTGGTACAGACAGCTCCAAAGCTTCCAACCTCCAAGTAGGGAGGAGAGAACTGTGGTTATTGCTGTAGCTCCTCCTGGGTAGTCTCAGACAATAGCTGACCTGCACCCCACTGGAGATCCGGAAATTAGTATATCTAGTGGTCGGTGGGAGATGACACCAGATTTCAACTACTCTCATAAGGGACACATTCAAGAGACAGACTCAGTAAGCACCAAAGCCCTACGGGAACAAGTCCTCCCCCATAAATGTGTCTCCAGCACAGCAATTCTTCCATTATAGACACAGTGGGTCCTCACGGCCATTTGGCCTGGAGGTCAATTCCTCCCAGTGACACCAACAATAATCAAGACTTAACTACAAGGGTGTACACGCAGTCCACAAAGGGGTGCACCGAGGAGGCTGACCCATTGAACCATATAGGACACCCAGGCCCACAAAGCTACCCTACCAACTCAGAGAAGCAGCGAAAATGCAGAGACAAGGAAGGAGGTCTCAAACAAAAGACATGGAGGAGAACAAAAGACTGGATATAGAGTTCAAAACCACGGTTATAAGGTTTTTCAAGAATTTCCTAGAAAAGACCAATCAATTTAACGAGACCCTCAAGGATATGAAAAAGAAATTGGACCAACGAGAAATTAAACATACACTGACTGAAATAGAAAATATTATACAGAGACCCAACAGCAGACTAGAGGAATGCAAGAATCAAGTCAAAGATTTAGAATACAAATCTAAAGGCAAAGAACTCTCCTCCGGAGAATCAAGAAGAGAAGAGAATCCAGAAAGTTGAAGATAGTGTAGGATCCTCTGGGATAACTTCAAGCATACCAACATCAGAATTATGGGGGTGCTTGAAGAAGAGAGAGAGCAAGACACTGAAAACCTACTTGAAGAAATAATGACAGAAAACTTCCCCCACCTGGTGAAAGAATTAGACTTACAAGTCCAGGAAGCGCACAGAACCCCAAACAAAAGGAATCCAAAGAGGACCACACCAAGACACATCATAATAAAATGCCAAGAGCAAAAGACAAAGAGGGAATCTTACAAGCAGCAAAAGAAAAACAGTTACCTACAAGGGAGCACCCATACGATTATGCAGGCCAGACAGCAGTGGCAAGAAATATTCAAAGTGATGAATAGCAAGAACCTACAACCAAGATTACTCTACCTAGCAAAGCTATCATTCAGAATTAAAGGGCAGATAAAGAGCTTCACAGATCAGAAAAAGCTAAAGGAGTTCATCACCACCAAACCAGTATTATATGAAATGCTAAAAGATGTTCTTTAAAAAGAGGAAAAAGAAGAAAAGCGTAAAGATAAAAATTATGAACAACAAATACATATCTATGAACAAGTGAATCTGAAAGTCAAGTGAATTAAAAATCTGAGGAACAGAATAATCTGGTGAATATAATAGAATCAGGGGAATAGAATAGGAGGGGATTGATAATTCTCAGGGGAAAAGGGGTGTCTGTGCAGGGGGTACAGGAAGAGACTGGACAAAAATCATATACCTATGGATGAGGACAGCGGTGGGGTGGAGGGGAGAGGAGGTAAGGGCAGAGGGTGGAGCGGGGACCAGATGGAGGGGAGCTATGGGGGGAGAGGGGAGAAACAATTGTAATATCTGAACAATAAAGATTTTTTTTAATAATAAATTTTTTTAAATGTCCATACTACCCAAGGAAATCTATAGATTTTATGCAATCCCTATTAAAATACTAATGGCATATTTCACAAGACTAGGACAAATACTCCAAAATTTTATATGGAACAAAAAAAAGACCCCAAATAGCTGAAGCAATATTGAGAAAGGAAACAAAGTTGGAGGAATACCAGATATCAAGCTATACTACAAGACAGCCTGGTACTGCTACAAGAACAGTCATATAGATCAATAGAACAAAACAGAGACCCCAGAAATCGACTCCAGCTATTATGCTCAATTAATATTTGACAGAGGAGGCAAGACAGTCTCTTCAATAAATGGTGTTGGGAAAATTGGACAGATACAGGCAAAAAAATGAAACTAGATCACCAACTTACCCCATACACAGTAATAAACTCAAAATGGACAAAAGACCTATATAAATGTAAGTCGGGAAACCATAAAAATCCTAGAAGAAACCATAGGCAGCAAAATCTCAGACATCGCACATAGCAATATGTCTACAGATACATCTCCTAGTCTAGTGGTCGGCAAACTCATTAGTCAACAGAGCCAAATATCAACAGTACAACGATTGAAATTTCTTTTGAGAGCCAAATTTTTTAAACTTAAACTTCTTCTAAAGCACTTCTTCAAAACAGAGTCGCCCAGGCCGTGGTATTTTGTGGAAGAGCCACACACAAGGGGCCAAAGAGCCGCATGTGGCTCGCGAGCCACAGTTTGCCAACCACGGCCCTAGGGCAAAGGTAATTGAGGAGAAAATAAATAAATAAGACTACGTCAAAATGAAAAGCTTCTGTGCAGCAAAAGAAACTATCAATAAAATGAAAGGGGAGCCCCCTTTATGGGAGAACATATTTGGCAATGATACATCTGATAAAGGGTTAATATCCAAAATATATGAGGAACTCATACAACTAACAACAGGAAGACAAACAATCCATTTTTAACAAATGGGCAAAGGACCTAAATAGTCACTTCTCCAAAGGGGACATACAGATGTCCAGAAACATATGAAAAAATGCTCAAAATCCTTGATCATCAGAGAGATGGCTACCATCAACAAATCTAAAAATGACAAGTGCTGGTGAGGATGTGGAGAAAAGGGTATCCTAGTACACTGCTAGTGGGAATGCAATTATGGTGCAGCCATTATGGAAAACAGTGTGGACTTTCTTCAAAACATTAAATATGGAACTGCCATGTGACCCAGTGATCCCACTTTTAGGAAAATATCTTAAGAAACCCGAAACACCCATAAGAAAGAATGTATGCACCCCTATGTTCATAGCAGCACAAGTTACAACAGCTGAGATCTGGAAACAGCCCACGGGCCCATCAGCAGACGAGTGGATAAAAAGCTGTGGTACATTTACACCAGGGAATACTATGCAGCAGTAAGAAGAAGGGGTTTTTACCCTTTGGGACAGCACAGAGGGACCTGGAGAGTATTATTCTAAGGGAAATAAGCCAGTCAGACAAAGACAAGTATCACAAGATCTCACTCATATGTGGAATCTAATGAACAAAATAAACTGATGAACAATATAGATCCAGAGACATAGAAGCATAAACAGACAGGAATCTCAGGTAAGGTAGGGGAGAGTGGATGGGTGAGAAGTTATCAGCCAAAGAACTTGTATGCATATGTTTATGCATAACCCATAGACACAGACAATAGGGTGGTGAAGGCCTGGGGCGAGGGGCAGAGGAGGGCTAGAAGGGGTCAATGAGGAAAAAGGGGGCATACATGTAATACTTTCAACAATCAAGACTTTAAAACAAACAAACAAACAAACAAACAAAGACAAGTGTCCTGGCAGAATACAAAGAAAACACCTAAAATTTCATTAAAAACAAATCCATATTTCAAAAGTTTTGCAAACTTTTGATATTTTTTATTCAGCATTTATAATGATAAAAGCAAGAACATCAACTTACTGGACTGATAACTAGTTAAATCTCCCAAGTTGGTTAAAATCTATAATCTCTTTCATTTTTACCACGACCTACAGAACCCTATTCTGAGGGGGCAGTGGTGACGGGGGTGGGGTCAGAGAGGGCTTGCATTTCAGGTCCTACTGTGAACGCTGTCAGGCGCCTGGAAGTCATCCAGACCTGCAGGTGGAACAGGTGGCCTGAGCTCGCCTTTCTGGGAGCCACCTGCTCCAACGTGGATGACAGGTGTGAAACAAGTCTTGTAAAGGTCACCTGACTGTGACATCAAGTATCTAATCAACAAGCTGCACATACCTGAGGGGCACAACTCCCACAAACCTAAAGACCTTAAGTTTAAAATGCCACTCTGCTGTATCTAAGGTAGACAACAGAACTCAAAACCGCAGGCATGTGCAGAGACTAGGAGAGATTACTTAGTAAAGTTAAAGACACTATGAAACTCCAGCAATGCCTGGGCCACCGTTAAGGGGTCGCTAAGATTGGTGTGTCAAGGTTGTTGTATGTTTCACACCATGGCCTCTGTCACGTTTCTGTTGTGCTACAGTGACCACCATACCATTCTCCGGATCCTCCGCCATACACAGCATTAATGCTGTACACCACAGAGACCTGGATAAATGAATATCAGCATTTTCCTAAGAAGGCTAAACCAAGAAAGCCTGCAGGGCCATGGAACTAATCACAGCCAGTGGTGTGGGTGAAACAGTGAACATCAGCGGGACTCCCTACGGGCCTTGGCCTAAATCACCTCAGAGAGGTCAATGGCCGTCAAGTGTCAGCCATCTGCTGTCAGTCAAGCGTCAGCCATTTGCTGGCTCTGTTTGACTCTCATTAAAATTCTAAATAACACAGGGAAATGCTACTGAGAAGTTCACAGCTCTGAAAACGTCCACTAACTCCACTAAGTGGTTAACTTCTTCTAGTTAACATAACGTAGAAATTCTACTTCCATAAAATTATGTCTTTTACTTGGAAAGCTACATGAAAATTCACCAAGACAGTATTAAATTGTAGCAAAGGAGGAAAATTCAACAAAGATCATAATACACAAGTGTGAATGACTTTGATAATTAAAAATAGGTTTAACCACATCATTCCACATATCACATCACATCCAGGGGAGATGATACAGCAGCAATTAGATGTGTTATGTATGTAAATACAGGAAAGGCAGGACAACCAGAATGACTGGTGGCTATGATGCACACTGTGGGAGCCAACCAGCCTGATCTGGGTCCTGATTGACCTCCCACCCCCAGGCAGCCCGGCTCCCGATCAGCCCCCAACACCCAGATGGCGGCGGGGCCAGCTGGCTAATTGCGCGCAGCCCCTCCTCTGGGCCAGCCCAGCCTGATGGGCCCCCATTGGGCAGGCTGGTCAGACCCCACCCATGCATTAATTCGTGCATCAGGCCTCTAGTATGGTAAAGGCATCACATATACTGTGTATCAGGGCAGGAAAACTGAGCTTCTAGGAGCACATCTCTACGAGAATTCTAATACAGGGAAGGTTTCAGAGAGCAAACTTGCTCCTGGAACCAATCTTAACCGTGAGTACATGCATGCCTGGCCTGTGCCCGCCTGCTCTCCTGACTGAACTGCACACAGTGGCCAGGCGTGCGTGCTGCCTGGCCTGCAGCCTCACTCGGTGGCTCAGCACACATGCTTCTCACCTGCGGCTGTCTTTCCGGATGATGCCGTCGGGTGGGTCTTGCACCTCCTGAGCGGAAAATCCGAGAAGATGCCTCCTTTGATTTGCAGGGTTCACACTAGGATTTGTTCTCCTGGAATCCTGCTCCAACATGCTAAATGTTAAAAAAGCAAAACCAGAGGTAAATAAAAGCAGGCACACATGCTCCAGGGAGCTCTGAAGCACACAGCGGGATGCTGGGCACAGAGCAAGAACAGCAAGCTGAGTGGTCAGACCCGCAGCCCAGCACCCTGAACATGTGAAAACCACTTCCAAAAATGAACTGTAGAGATATGACAGTACCTTATCTACAGGCTGCTTAAACAGGCCAGTATTCTACATTTCAATGCTCATGTTCCATACACAGAAACAAATTCTAAACTCAGATCAGTGAAATGAGAAATTCTCCAATGAGGGGCTACTTCAAATGAAAAGGAAAGTACTCTGTACATCAACAGCCAAATGCATTAGCCTTTCACAATTCCAGAAAGCAGGCTATTAAATAAAGCTAACAAAAATTATTTTACCAAATACTTCCATTTTTATTGTCCTAGTTAAGCCCTGCCAGTGTGTTCACACTATGGCATGGTTAGTGTTGACCCATGCACCAAAGGGTCATGGGTTCAGTTCCTGGTCAAGGGCACGCATCTCACTTGCAGGTTGAATCCCACAGCCCGGTGTCGGGGTAAGTGCGGGAGGCAATCGATGTGTTTCTCTCACATCGATCTCTCTCTATCCCTCCTTCTTGCTCTCTCTCCCCCCATCCTCTCCTTCCCTCTCTTCCACTCTCTCTAAAAAGCAATGGGAAAAGTATCCTCGAGTGAGGATAAATGGACAAATAATTGTTAAATAAAGAAATAAATAAAATTTCCTATGTACTTCTTTGTTGCCACTCTACTCCTAATACTTTCATCCATCAATGTAAGTTCTGTTGCTGGGCCTAAGTATTTGGAGGCAAACAAATACACACATACACATGCACACACAATTCAAACATTGCAATAATTATTTTAACACTTCTAACACACTAAACCATTCATCACGGGCTTGGAAACTTGGCTCATCAGTATCCTATTGTGTAGTGAGTTTATTCTAGTCCCAGGCACATAACTCACGCTGGTTCTAACCCGCAGGGAAGCGTGGAGGAGGGAGGCCAGACCTGCTCAGGGAGGAGGGGAGGACTAGGAGGTTGGGGAAGAGGGCTGTTGGGGCCTGTGGTTCCTAAGAAACAGTCTTCAGAGTACAGTCGTTTGCCTCCAAATGCGAGGAAGGCACAATCACAAGTGGTCATTTGCATGTGGATGGATGACCAGTAATTAAATGAGCGCAGGATTATTAACACTCGGAGGTTCTGAAGAGCCCGCCTACAGGGGTCTGAACTGAGGGCTGATCTTCCGAAGATATCACGACCGGACATCCTTCTCAGCTGCACTGTGGCAGGCAGGTGCCTGAGTGCGGGGCCAGCGGGGTCCACTCCCTGACGGGACCGGCGGCATCACTCGCAGCCACCCCACTGGAGGCAGTCTGACAGTGACCGCGCTTCCCCACGCGGTCATCCTGACGACGCTTCCCTGCTACTGCAGCCACTGCCCCTTCTTCAGCCACAGGGTCAGCGCTCACCCGATGGCCTTTACAACTCTTCACTGTGGAGTCCACAAAGTGTCACAAGCAAGCGTCGTGGACAGGCAAAAATTAGGGTCCAAACAGCCTATGAGTCTCAACTTTATTATCCACCCATTGGCCCAGGATGTAGTTTGGAAAGGTTATATGCCAAGAAATTTTACAAAGAATCTTTTAAAGTTTTTCACTTATTTTTTAAGTTGTTTTTGTCATTAGCCTCCATTCCCTGTAATTTTTATGTACTGAAATGAAATTTCTCTTAAGTTAAGGACAAGCTCAAAAAGCTGTAAATGCCTGAACCCTAATAAATGGCCACACTAACTTAACATCTGAGTAACAAACAGGAGAATATGAGACAACTGGTAATGATGTGGACTTCTAGATTCTTGGCACGAGTGTTTTTACATCATGTGATGTCCCCTTTTGCTAACTGGGGGAAATTAAATGTCCAATAACGCTAAGGGATGCCTCGGAATTGCAGGAAGGTCAAGGTAATGGTTATACATTCATTGACGACAGTTTATACTACTAACAAGGCAATCTAATCAAACTCTTCATGACAAGCTTAAATGTGGTTCTGTTCAGTATTTTTAATAAATACGAGGAAAAAAGTATGTCTCTAGGACCAGACATGTTGCTCTTCACTCCTCGAAACCACGGGAGTCACAACAGTTTTAAGCCACAAAACAATCCTCATCCAACAAACTTGCCCATGTTATGGGCCAACAGGTCTGGAGTGCAAGGATTAATAAAGCACAAGTAATTTCAATTTCCCCAAAGGTCTGGAAAAGTATTAGAAAACTGTTATTTTTCTTTTTCATTTGTGAAATGCTAGAAGCCAACAACTGTTTGGATTATTTATGAAGCCATTTAATCCTTAAGATGATTTCAGATCCAATTTTAATACCAAGTAGCTGAGCAGAACACGCACGCACAACCCAACCGATTCCGCCCTTTGCAAACCAGTTCAGCCGAGGAAATTGCAAAGTCCAGCCACGGCCGCAGGGGAGAGGCAAACTGGCTCTCGTCCCCAGAGCAGCCGCATGTGGCCGCTTGTGAGCTCGGAGGCAGGTGAGGCTGACCAGCCGGCTCAACGCAGCGGAGCGGGAGAGCACGAGCCAAGCCAGAGGCCTGCTTCAGGTGTGGCTCTGAACCACCCCACACCTCTCACGTGGAAAACGGGGAAACAAGTATCCCACAGGGTTTTCAAAGGTCCCAAGGCGCATGTGGGCCAAAGAGGGCACAGCAGTGAGTGGGGGGCTGGGCTTCCCACCCGCCAAGAGCGGGGCCTGCGAGACTGAGGTCAGACCATCACGCTCCTCTGCTCAGCCTGCGGCGGCTCAGCCTTCTGTCCTGGGAGGCCTTCCGAAGACAGAGGCCCCTGGACTTGACTCCTCCCTGCACCGGAGTCCCGGTGTCATCTCCGCAGTGTCCCCTACCCTTCCCCCCCTCCCCGCACGGCACTCCTGTCAGCCACATGGGCTGTCTTCCTTCACAAGCCACACACCTGCCACCTCGCCTGCTCTTCCCACTGCAGGAAGGCCTCCCCTCACACCATGGGAGCGTCTCACCCTGTGGCCTTGCCTGGGCCAAACGTCTACCTCCCGATGATCGATGATCGCTACTGGCAACTAGAGTTCCAGCAGCCCTCCCTGGTAAGCCTGCTTGATCCCTTCGTTCAGTGTACAGCTGCCTCCCTTATTGGTGGTAAGTTTGCTGTCTGCCTGCCTCGCTAGAATGAGGATGCCCAGCCCATAGGAGGCATTCCTTTTTACTCTTTTTAACAACAAATCAATGAATTTATTGTACTACTCTACCTCACACCAAGAAAAAAATTCATATCTTTATTTTAGGAAGACTCACCCCAAACTGAAAAATGACAGATGGTGATCTCATTACCCTCCCACCTCCGGACCCAGGAACGGGAAATTGTGTGACTTTTCGCTGCAACTGAGGGAAGACAGAACTCTCAGGGGATTCCACAAACCTCAGCTGCTTCTCTGCACGGAGGCTCCGGTGATGTCTGCAGCCGGCATGCTGGGTAATTTACTAGAAGCAGGACTAAAAAAGTAGATCTTCAACTAAAGATTGAAAAACCAACCCTCTAGCCCTGGCCGGTTTGCTCAGTGGTTAGTGTCACCCCACACACCAGCCAGTCTCAGCTTCAATTTCCAGTCAAGGGAACATACAGAGGTTGAGGTTCAATCCTCGGCCCCAGTCAGGGCACATGCAGGAAGCAAGCAATCAACATGTCTCTCAAATCCATATTTATCTCCCCACTCCCCAACTCCCTCCTTCTTCCCTTTCATTATCTCTAAAATGCAATGTAAAAAATATCCTCAGGTGGGGATTAACAAAAACAAAACAAGCAATAAACCCACAACCCTTTAACCAGCGGTGGCCACCCGCGGTCCGGAGGTCAGAAAGGCTGGCGCCAGCACCAGGGTCTCCAGGCCCCGAGAAGAAACAACCTGAGCCTCCCCGCTCCCCGATGGCGGGTGGTGGTCAGCGCTGCTTGGCAATACTGTGTTTTCACTGAAGGCGTCACATTGTTTGTTAGACATAATACCATGACTGCACACTTACTGAACTGCAGGGTAGCAAACACTGTTTGGACTTGAACTCCCGATTTCTCCAAGGTCTGCCTGTACATCAACCCAGTAGATTCACAGAATAAATGTTTTCTCATTTCCCAGTCGATCCTAACTGCTAGGGGAATGGGCAAAATCGTTGGATTCTTGCCCTAACTCCTCTGTCTGTAAATACCAGCTCCCGTGGCGAGTAGCTGCTGCTCTATCAGGGGCTAAGGCGGGCGCTCCACAGACCAACTGTGACTCAATCCAGGCTCTGCCACACCACCGTGACCTCAGAGCCTGAATACAGCGTGGGCACGGTCACACTCCCCTTCTAGTCCTGGGAGAAACTGTTCCTATAAAGTCCACAGACTAATACTAGATGCATAGTAAGAGTTTGA
Organism: Pipistrellus kuhlii; assembly: GCF_014108245.1. Lineage (NCBI taxonomy): Eukaryota > Metazoa > Chordata > Mammalia > Chiroptera > Vespertilionidae > Pipistrellus > Pipistrellus kuhlii. The sequence goes on from NW_023425585.1 coordinate 1,032,169, forward strand.
TCAATAGCTTACCAAAACCAACACACAAAACCACCACCTTTACCAACAGATGGCACCAACACACAGCCAACCTGCATCATTCTAGAGCACAAGTGTCAATAATAACCACCATGATCATGAACAGTAGTGTGTATATCTTCCCTTCTATTTGTCTTCTTTTCCTGTTCGTTTTCCATTTATCTCTCATTTTTAAATTCACACAAAAATTGGGAAAGAAAAATGATGGCAAGTGAGCTCTTCCTGAGAAGCTGGAGAAAGGACACAGCCGCAGCAGCTCGCGGAAGCCATGGCCAGTGACCCGCCGGCAGTGGACACGGTGCCATGTGTGTTCAGGACACACAGACACAAGGAGGCTAAGCGACAGCACGCAGCGCTCACTGACATTTGCGGTGACGCACCTGAAATAATGTCAAATGGGAAATGAAATAACTAAACAGCTCAAACCTGGAGACAAAAAAAGGCACTGATGGCTCAGCATCGAGAAGCTTAAGCAATGTGTGACAAATGCATGTACACTTCACACCCTCACAGCCTCCTCCCCGTCTCAGGCTTGGGGGCCACTTACCGGGAGGTGGGCATCCCTCGCTGCCATGCCCGCAGCTTCCCCGGGGACCCAGCTGCAGACACGGGCCTGAGCATGGCGCTGGGACGCCCTTCAGCAAACCAGACCGGCCCATTGGTGTGAACTGATTTGTGGTCTTAATATCAAAGGATCTAACGTGCACTTGTTTTCTCATCCGGCCTAGTTTCCACTGACTCTCTCACCAGACAGAAGGCAGCAGAAGTGCCCACACTATCTCCTTTCGTCTCTGAGTATGACACTGATCTTTCAAGGCAAAGAAGGAAGTTAGCCAAGGATGGAGGGTCTTCATTCAACAGCCTTTCCTTCTGTCCCAGCAATTCGAGTCTGGGGAAAGGCACCCGAGCTCCAGGTGACAAAGGCATGGACTGTCCCGATGAGCCCGCTGCACACCCGTGACAAAGCCAGGGTCACTCACACGAAGGCGGACCACAGGAATTCACCGGGCTCTGCACTGGGTAGACTCTAAGCCACATTTTAAAACAAAGGAGGAGATCCACGGAGGCTACAGGGAAAGGGAAGCGACTGCCGCGGTCTGTCTGAGAGCGGGATGACGCACACTCGGACGTGCTGCCTTCATGCTGTCTGCATGTCGCTTGATAATATGCATGGTACTGGTGGCCTTGAATATGAATTAGATTTAATTTAAATTTCTGGCTTAACAAGTAGAGTTGATGGCTTGAATTCTGACATTTAAGTTATGACAGTGACTTAATCCACAGCCAGTAGTGACATCATACAGCAAAATGTGTTCAGCAAACGAAAAGAAAAAGAACTGAGCTGGATTTGGGGACAGACTCATCAGGATAGGAACTAGAATTCTTCCTGTGACACAAGGACAATAGACGAACGCACAAGACACGGAACAGAGACCGTCTCCACCCAGTTCCAGACAATCGCACTCAGCACCACCTCCTGCGTGGCCACCTCTCCTGACATCGTCTCCTAGGAAAACAGAGTGTGACCTCCTTCCCCGTCCCAGTCCGATGTCTCAAACCACAAAGCCTCTGATCTGGTGAGGGGGCCACACACCCCACCCCCAGAACAAGCGAGGAGAAGGCTCAGCCAACCCCAGCCTCTCTCCACAGCCTTAAGACCAGCATGTTTCAACCCTCCGGGATGCCACTGTGTGGTCTGCAGGAGGATGATGACTGCAGGGCCGGAAAGCAGGGTGGAGACACCTAGCGCAAGGCCCGCCCAGGCCGCCCCGGCGAGGAAGTCCCTCGCTCAGGCCATGCTGGGCTCCTGTTCTGTCCCAAACGAAGGTCAGGCACTTCCTCAGTTATACAGACAAACCTACAGAGTGTCTATCTAGCGATCTAGTAAACTTCTCCTACAGTTTATCTTCTAATTCACTGCGAAAGTGCTCTACCAACTCCCCGAGGGGCCAATGTATAGAAAGAACGGAAGTCCACGCTCCGTAGCAGTGCAGAGCTGGACACACTGCGGGGCCACCTGAGGAAAACAGCGTCTTCAAAACAAGGACGTGGGCCCATGCCATCAGATCCCATGGGTCGGTGGGGCTCAGAGAGCGATCGTCAGGGTCCGTGGTGATTATAATGTACAGCCACGGATGGAAACCAAAAATGCCTCCCCAACAGTTGGGGGAAATAAAACATCCAACTTTTGTGATAAAAGGTCTAGCCCCTACCATTACTCAACCATTAACACAGCTCAGCACACAAGCTGACAATAAGCAACTTATCACCGGTGTATGCAGACCTGTGCCTCCAGCCAGCTCCCCATCATCCCGTTTCATAGAGAGGAAGTACTTCCAGCACAATTTGTTCTTGGTCAAACTTTATATTGCTAATAGAACCTTTTGGAAGTTCTGTTTTCCATCAGCATTAACCTATTTTCCCTTCCTCTTCCCTTACATCCCTTTCTTTTATTAAATTAATTCAACTTCCTTCTACAAAGAAATAGTTTACAGGCATCTCAAATTATTGCTGCTCCTTCCCCCACCAGCCTGGACATCTCAGCAAACCTAACATTGACATTAGTCCTCAGGGTCTGGGGCACAAGTTAAACTTGCCTAATGCCAAAATGGTCAAACAAAGACATCAGCAAGTCTTTAAACACGGCCCTAAGGAGGCAGGGCCCCCTACATGACATGTTTGGCTTGGTTTGTTTTGGGGGGTCACATCAGTAGTGTAAACTCAGGCTCACACCTGCCCGAGTTAGGCTTCTGGTAACGAATTCCTGGGGGAGACCTGCTTTATTCCACCCTACTCAACGCCGCTCCCAGATGGGTTCTGAGGGCTCTCCACCTTGTTGGGTGCTCCAGCTATCGGGGGCAAGAGGGGAAAGGCCCAGCTGTGACTTCCTACCTTGTTGGTTCGAGAGCTTTCTTTCCTGTCGCCGGACTCTAGGCCAAAGGGTCAGGAAACCCCTGAAAGATGAGCACGGCCTGCAGTGCAAGCTCACCGTCGGGCTCACGTGGCCTTCCTGCTCTGGCCTCCAAGCAGCCCTTCCCCGTCTCCCACACAGGCACAAGCTCTGACCCGCCCCGGCCCGGGCCTCCTGGTGGGCTGCGTTGCAGGGCTGCTCTGCACATCGAGCCACCATGTTGCCAAAAACAGAGTCCTCGGGCTTCTTACAGAGAGGGAGAAGGAAAACTCTTCCTGGTTTCCAGAGAAGGTGGTTTTTCAGGTTAGTTTTTAAGGGAGACCTGGATTACATTTCAGTTTCTTCAAGGGTAAAACAGGATCAATACTCACAGAATCCACCCCAATGAGTTCCACATGAGAAGAGGGTTGTGCGCATTTGAGTCCCAGTTTCTCAGGCCACCCAGAGTGCGCGATCCTGGAACCCTGTGCCAAATCCAGCTCGATGCCCCCTTCACCACCGCACAGCAATAAGCCAGAAAGCATTACCCCTGGAGCCTGGCTACTCCTCTCCTTCCTCTGCATGACTCCTCAGAACCCAGACTGTTTACACTAGTCGGTGTTGCTGCACATGACCCCGACAAAACTCACTCCCTTCAGATGTAAGATGCATGTACATTTCATCACCAAATGCCTCAGCAAGTGTGGCCTAGGGCACACCCATATTTAACAAACTTGGGGTTACAGGTTTTCTCACTTGGACCCACACCAATAAAGCACACACATTCAATCTGCACTGAGCGTCTGAAACATGAGCTTTACATGGTGATGCGATCTGGTGAGAGTTGATGTTCCTGCATGTCAAATGCTTTGGAAATCTCTGATTCAATTCTCTTTGTCTGACTAGACTTAGTTGTGGACCTGAGGAAAGTTCAGTGAGTACGCATAACCTGTGTTTTAAAACCCTACAGTTTCTGCGCCAATCAAACAAAAGAACACTTGCCTACAAAAGGCCACAGATGTGGGAGGCATTCAGTCAGTATCTTCCAAGTGGCACAAACCGGGTTCCACGGGGCTCCTGCCCCCTGGCCGACCCCGCCCAGGGGAGCCTCAGTGGAAAGGCCGCCAGCGTGGTCCACCGCTGAGGAGACCGTGAGCAGGGCCATCCCCACATTAGGCTCAGGGGCGCGTTTCAGTGCGAGTCATTGCTGTTGTTCTGGGGGCTTCCACACCGCACTGCGGTGTGACTTTTCTCGGGAAGGAGCAGGCCCTGGCTGTGTGAAGTCAGGCCAGTTCCCTCCTGTTTCCTTCTTGGGCTTGGAGGTGCTCCAGCCTGTTAGTGCTCTGATATGTCTTCATTCCTTCCAGCACCTCTCACGGTTGCTTTTCTTTGATCTAAGCCTTTAACATGCTTTAGATCTGAACGTTTCCTACTATCTCCACACGAACACTGCCTCCGGTCTCCTGGGGCTGCTCCTCAGGAGGCAAGTGTTTAAACTCACCCCACTCTTTTTCTTTTAAATTTACCTTTATTGCTGAAAGTTTTACAAATATCCTGTTTCTTTCCCAACTGAACTCTCCACGCCACACCAGGCCTTCACCACACTACACTGGTCCCACTCTTACTTCCCCTCTGCGCTATCCCTCTAGAGCAGTGGTTCTCAACCTTCCTAATGCTGCAACCCATTAATACAGCTCCTCATGTTGTGGTGACCACAACCATAAAATTGTTTTCGTTGCTACTTCATAACTGTAATTTTGCTACTGTAAATGAATCATAAATATCTGTGTTTTAGGCTCTACAGCAGCAGTTCTCAACCTGTGGGTCTCGAACCACAAGTTGAGAACCGCTAGCAAAGTCGCCTAAGACCATTGGAAAACAGACATTTACATTAGGATTCATAACAGTAACAAAATTACAGTTATGAAATAGCAACAAAAATAATTTTATGGTTGGGGTAACCATAACATGAGGAGCTGTATTAAAGGGTCTCGGCATTAGAAAGGTGGAGAACCACGGCTCTAAGTTTCCTACCCAAACCTCACTGACAAGAGTGGAGCCAGCTTCTCCTTCCATAAGGGACCAGGATGCCTGCTCGCGACAAGGAGACCCAGCCCCTCCCCCACTGTGCACCTCTGCAGCCAGGGTCATCACTTCACTCAATGATCATGTTCTTGCCTTTTCTTTCAAATCTCTATTGACTCACAAGGGCTTCCCACACCCCTTCTTCTGCAGCAAAGCCATGGTCTGCTGGTTCACTGGAGGCTGCTGATGGAGCCTCTGTGAGGCCCCTGTCAGAGTCACTGTCACTCCTGGGCTCCTTCACAGTAAGCCCATATCTCCCGTGACATCTAGCAGTTCCTCATACTCCAGCTATTCCTGCACCGCCACCCCTGGCTCCCTGCTCAGCACCTGGCAGACAGTGACGCTCCCGAAGGCCCGCTGTGTATCTGAGTCCATAAGGGAGTGAGCACCCATGTAGCCAAGGTGAGAAGGCCAGTGGGCTGTGGAGGGGAGAAAGGCAGAGCAGGTGGCATCGGAGGTGGCGGCCCAGGACACAGCACAGAGAGCCTCGGGGGTGAGTACTCGGACAGTGGGGACAGAAATGTGCTCTCTGCTCAGTTCAGTCCTTTCCAGATGCCACCCAAGAGCTCCTTCCAGCACACATGCTGACTGCACCAGCCTATCCTGTCCACGCAACCTGAACCCACCTGCACCTCCAGCCGGATTTCCCTCCTGCATGCTCCCACGTGCATGAGACAGTGAATTTGTCACTGTTTCTGAGAGTGTAAGACCACTTCATCATGGTGCCTTTAACGAGCTTGATGTGCCTTTCCCACGCGAGGCTCCTGGCAAACTGCTGCCATGCCACAAGACTCAGCTTCCTCTATGGGGTTTCCCTTGTCACTGCCATTCAACCAAGTGTCCAGGCACCTGGTCATCACACCAACCTGCACACACCCTGCACGTTTCTCCTCCTAGGCGTCATGGGCCTCGGAAAGCCTGGCCCTGCCTGACCTCTCCTTGACCCCTACATTCAGGTGCTGACGGTGTGTCGACGTGCCACAGCAGGTGGAATCTGAGAAGATGACCTCTGGGGTCACTCTGACCTCCATCTTCTGACTCCAACCTAAAAGCAGTGCTTCTCACGTGTGCTGAGCTGAAATTCTGTGCCGTTAACTGGGATACTCACAAATGCTCAGATTCTTGACCACCGTTCTCAGCTGCAGAACTGGAAACAGAGCCACCAGTCTCACTGCTGACTTTCTCACTGGGCAGTGGGCCAGCCTGGTGCCTTGTCAGCACTGATGCCGGAGCACAGCACGGAGGCAAGTGAGGTCCTTACTATGACCCCACCTGCGGGCAGGGAGCAGAGGCTGGGAGACACTCAGCTGCATGCCTCAGACAACAAAGTCACGGGTCAACCAAGCTTCCTGATTTCATTTTCCTGCTTCCTCAGCAATCTGTTTGGTGACTTATGCTTCCTTCATGAGAAACCATGAACTTTATCCAGACCTTGGCAAAGAAAAGGAGGAGGAACCAACCTTTCCTCTCCCTTGTCTCTGAGAATAAAACAAATCCATCTTTCTTTAGCTTATGACTGGGGCTAAAATAGTAAACAAGAATTTAAATGTTTGGTGTTGATATCAAAGCACACATCTACACACTCACCTGATGGGTCCATAGTTCAGGAAGACAAACGCCAACAGCACCAGCACACAGATGGCTCTTCGCTTCGGACTAGGGACCTTAAGCCTTTGGTTCTAGGGAAATGACCATATGATGTACAATTAGACTACAGCTCAGCCTTACAAAGAACAATGTCTAAGAGAAGAACTTTCTTCCTCACGTTACAGGAACGCTTCAACAATAAAACAAAACCTGCTGCCACTGGGAAGGAGGCTACAAGATTGTGTGTGAGAGAACGAAGGAGAGTGCGTGGACATGCGGGGGTTGTCTATTTGTGAGGGAGGGACTGTTGGGGACTGCCAGACCGAGCTCCCCTGACAAGGCAGCCCCTACTGCTGCTGAAATCTCTCCCAGAGCGGCTGGCTCTGCCACAGAGACCATGCTGAAGGGGAGACTGGCTGTGATCGGAAGCCTAGTCTCACCTTCAACCGGGAAGAACTAGGATACTTGCCGGGACACTACCACCACAGCACCCAGGGACCAGCTGCAATGCCACAAACACCGGATCTCAAGCAGCGCGAATACACAGACTCGGACAAGCTTTGCACCTTCTCACGAACGGTCAGATTTCACCCAGAGAAAGGTGAGGTCTGCCATCCAGGCTAAAGGAAGAAAAGCACAGTGGGATCTAAAGTTTCTAAGAAAGTCAACACCCCACAAAATCCGTGGCTATTGGAGTCAGAGTAGCCTGCAAATGGTGGAAGGGGGTCTAAAGGGCTGCTGGCAGAAGGGAACTCAAAAATCAGCCCATAGCTGGGCTGAGCACAGAAAGGCAGCCCGAAGTTCTATCAGTACACCAGTCACAGTGCCAAGGGAAAAAGACGTGTGCAGAGACATGAGCAGACGTGGGCAGTGCTGGGAGAAAAGTAGCAAGTCCCCATGCTTACTCTGGCTTTTTTTCTCTTTAAATCCTTGCTTTTGATTACTAAGATCCAGTACACAGGATCTCCCAATTAAAAACACTCTCAGAGACTCAGGGGAAAGTTGTTTTTGTGGAACCTGGGGATCAGAGCTAGGAGAAATAACCAGAAAACCAGCTCTGGGGCAGCCCATTCCCCCAAACCAGTATAAAGTGCGGCAGGGAAAACAAAAACTAAATATTGACTAGAGAGGACTTAGAACCCCAAAGGTCAACCCAGAAACACTGCCAACCAGAATTGAATCACAAATTGACTCTTGTGTAAACACAAATAAAGGCAGGCTGAGAAACAAAATACCACCTGCTTGAAAACAGGATTGTGGCTTATGACACAGAGGAGCAGTGGAACGCAGGGAACTTCAATACTGTCCTGATTACCTGACAGAAAACAGGCATGCCTAACAGAAGAGTAGAGGAAGTGAATAACATCCACCACCTCACATTTTTATTTTTTATCTTTTACTTAAGAAACTAAATTTTCTCTTGATATTACTTTTTAATTATCATATTTTTATTTTTAATTAGTATTATTACTACTATTATTTTACCTTTTTTAAAGTTCCATTTTATTTTTTCTTTATTTTATTTTATTTTATCCTGCTCTAGATTTTTCTATACATTCTTTTTACACCTATTAAAAATTCATCCTACTTATATATCTAATTTCCACTCCCCTGATCCAAGTCCATACAAATCTCTCTTCTCTTTCTTCACTATCCAATTTTTTTCTCTCTTCCTTTTTCTTTTTCCTTTTTTCTTGTTTTAGGTTTTTTGTTTTATTTTGTTTTGTTTTGCCCTTCTTTCTCTCTGTCCTATTGTTATTATTTATTTGACTGTTGATTAGTTTGTTTTTTTGTGTGCTTGTTTTTGTTTTGTTTTTTTGCTTGTGTTTCCTCTCCTCGCTTGTTATTATTGTTTGTAGTTTGCATTCATCTCTGGGTGTTTGTTGTTTGTATTTCTTTGGATTAGTTGTTGTTCAATTGGAGTTTCCTCACTGCAGGCGCATCAGGGCTCACTGTGCCCCCTTTTCAGACAACCAATTAATGGTTCCCCCTCCACCCCTTTTTTTATTCTCTTTCTTTTCTCTCTTACTTTTTTTTTTGCACTCTTTTTTTTTAATCCCCTAATTCTCTTTTCTCTAGTGGCCACCTTTATTTGGTGTGATTAGTATCATGAACACATTTGTGTTCAGTGCCTTGTGCATTGTGCCTTGTTGTGTTGTATTTTGTGCCTTTAAGTCAATGCAGGAGAGAGAGAGCTACATAACCTGGAGAGGAGTGATCATGAGGAAACAAAGAAACATCCCACATATGAAAGAAAAGCAGGCATCACCAGAAAAGGAAGTAAACGAAATGGAGGCAAGCAACCTGTCAGAGAAAGAATTCAGAGAAACGGTCATTAAATGGATGAAAAGAATGGAAGACAAATTCAACAATATATGTAAGAACCAAGAAGAAATGAAGAAAAACCAAGAAGAAATGAAAAATGATATTGCTGCAATAAAAAACTCAATAGAAAGCATCAACAGTAGACTAGAAGAAGCAGAGGACTGCATCAGGGAGCTAGAAGACAAGGTAGAAAAAAATACCCAAACACAGCAGCATCTAGGAAAAAAACTTAAAAAATAGGAGGAGAGCCTAAGGGAATTTTGGGACAACATGAAACGAAACAACATCCACATTAATACGGGTGCCAGAAGGAGAAGACTGAACAAGGAATAGAAAATGTGTTTGAAGAAATAATGACAGAAAACTTCCCTGATATAGGGAAGAAAAAATTCACACAAGTTCAAGAAGCTCACAGATTCCCAAACAAAATGAACCCCAAAAGACCAATGCCAAGGCACATTATAATTAAATTTGTAAACACCAACGACAAAGTAAGAATCTTAAAAGCAGCCAGGGAGAAACAAAAAATTATCTACAAAGGATCCCACATCAGACTAGCAACTTATTTCTCAACAGAAACACATCAAGCCAGAAGGGAATAAAATTAAATATACAAAGTCATGCAAAAAAAGGTCTGAATCTGAAAATACTGTACCTATCAAGGCTATCAATCAAAATTGAAGTGAAATCAGGAGCTTCACAGACAAAAAAGGACTAAGGCAGTTTATTACACCTCCATATCAGCAATGCAAGAAATGCTAGAGGATCTGCTATAAAAGGAGAAATAGGAAGCGAAGAAGGAACACAGGCATAAAGAATAAAAATGGTGACAAACAAGTACCTATCAATAATAACTTTAAATGTAAATGCATTAAATGCTCCAATCAAAAGACACAGGGTAGACGAAACCGGTTTGGCTCAGTGGATAGAGCGTCAGCCTGCGGACTGAAAGGTCCCAGGTTCGATTCCGGTCAACGGCATATACCTTGGTTGCGGGCACATCCCCAGTAGGGGGTATGCAAGAGGCGGCTGATCGATGAATCTTTCTCATCAATGTTTCTAACTCTCTATCCCTCTCTCTTCCTCTCTGTAAAAAATCAATAAAATATATTTTAAAAAGAAAAAAAAGACACAGAGTAACGGATTGTATAGGAGAGCACGACCCCATATATCTGCTGTCTACAAGAAACCCACCTCAGGAAAAAAAGATGCACACAGACTGATGGTGAAGGGATGAAAAAAGGTTTTTCAGATGAATGGAAATGAAAAAAAAAAACTGGGGTAGCAATACTTACGCCTGAAAAATTAGACCTCAAAGTGAAGGACATTACAAGAGATAAGGAAGGCCACTTCACAATACTAAAGGGAGCAATCCAACAAGAAGATGTAACTCTGGTAAACATATATGCACCCAATACAGGAGCACTCAAATACATAAAAACAACTCCTAGAGGATATCAAGGGAGAGATTGACAACAATACAGTCATAGTAGGGGACTTTAATACCCCACTAACACCACTAGACAAATCCTCTAAACAAAAATTAGCAAAGAAACATCAATCCTCACTAATCAAACGAAATTAATTTACATCTTCAGAATATTTCAACCCAAAGGCACAGAATATACATTCTTCTCAAGTGCACACGAGACATTTCAAAGATAGACCATATATTGGGACACAGGCAAAGTCTCTTCAAATTCAAGAAGATAGAAATCATATCAAGCATCTTCTCAGATCACAGTGACATAAAACTAGAAATCAGTACAATAAAAACAATCCAAAAAAATATCAAACACATGGAGACTAAACAGCATGCTATTAAACAATGATTGGGTTACCAAAGAGATCAAAGAAGAAATAAAAAGCTTCATGGCAACAAATGACAATGAAAACACAACAATCTAAAATCTATGGGACACAGTGGAAGCAGTCTTGAGAGGGAAGTTCATAGCTCTACAGGCCTACCTCAAAAAACAAGAAACAATGGTAATAAATTATTTAACCCTACAACTCAAAGAGTTAAAAAGAGAGCATCAAGAAAAGTCCAGTGTAAGCAGAAGGAAAGAAATAATAAAGATCAGAGTGGAGATAAATGACATAGACACAAAAAAATAGAAAAGATCAACAAAACAAAGAGCTGGTTCTTTGAAAGGATAAACAAGATTGATCACCAAGAAGCAAAGAGAGAGGACCCAAATAAACAAAATCAGAAATGAAAGAGGTGAAGTAACAACTGATCCCACAGAAATACAAATGATTATGAAAAAATACTATGAATAACTCTATTCCAACAAAATGGACAACCAAGTGAAATGGACATATTCTTAGAAAAATACAAGCTCCCAAAACTCAACCAAAAACCTGAAGAGGCCGATAACTATACCAAAGAAATTAAAACAGCAATCAAAAATCTTCCAACAGCCTTAGCCAGCTTGGCTCAGTGGGATAGAGCGTCAGCCTGCAGGGTATGCAGGAGGCAGCCAATCAATGATTCTCTCATCATAGCTGTTTCTATCTCTCTCTCTCCTCCCTTCCTCCCTGAAATCAATAAAGAAATATATATTTTTTAATCTTCCAACAAACAAAAGCCCTGGTCTGGATGGCTTTACAGAGGAGTTATACCAAGCATTCAAAGAACTAAAACCTGTCCTGACTATTCAAAAAATTCAAGAGGAAGGCACATTCCAACCTCTTTCTATGAAGCCAGCATTACCCTAATCCCAAAACCAGATAAAGAAACCACACACACACACACACACACACACAAGAACTACAGGCCTATCCTTGAACATAGGTGCTAAAATTCTCAACAAAATTCTAGCAAATCAGATTCAGCAATAAATTAGAAAGATCATACACCATGACCAAGTGGGATTTATTTCATGGATGCAAGCATGGTACAATATACGCAAATCAATAAATATGATACATCACATAAACAAACTGAGACAAAAATCACATAATCACATCAATTAATGCAAAAAAAAAAGCACTTGACAAAATCCAACACCCTTTCTTGATAAAAACTCTCAGCCAAGTGGGAATATAGGGATCATACCTCAATATAATAAAAGCCCTTTACGACAAACCTACAGCCAACATCATACTCAATGGGCAAACACTAAACTCATTTCCCCTAAGAACAAGACAAGGATGCCCACCTTCACCACTCCTGTTCGATATAATGCTGGAAGTACTAGCCATTTCAAACAGACAAGAAGAAATAAAAGGCATCCAAATTGGAAAAGAAGTAAAACTGTCCTTATTCACAGATGACATGATACTATACATAGAAAACGCCAAGACTCCATCAGAAAACTACTAGACCTAATAAATGAATTTGGCAATGTAGCAGGATACAAAATTAATGCTCAGAAATCTATAGCCTTTTTATATGCCAATAATTAACTCACATAAAAAGAAATGAAAAAATATAATCCTACATACCATTGCACACAAAAAAAAATTTAAGATAGCTAGGAATAAACTTTAAGGACGTAAAAGACTGTACTCAGAAAACTACAGGATATTGAAAAAAGATGGAGGAAGACATAAACAAATGGAATAACATACCATCTTCATGGATTGGTAGAAACAACATCATTAAAATGTCCATACTATCTAAAGCAATCTATAGATTCAATGCAATACTTATTAAAATATCAATGGCATATTTCAAAGACCTAGAACGGACTCTCCAAAAATTCATCTGGAATAAAAATTTTAAAAAAGACCCCAAATACCTACAGCAATTCTGAGAAAGAAGAACAAAGTTGAAGGGATCGAAATACAAGATATCAAGCTATATTACCAAGCCACAGTTCTCAAAATTGCCTGATAATGGCACAAGAACAAATATATTGATCAATGGAACAGAACAGAGGACCCATAAATGGATCCAAGCCATTATGCTCAATTAGTATTTGACAAAGGAGGCAAGAGCAGACAATGGAGTCAAAACAGTCTCTTTAATAAATGGTGCTGGGAAATTTGGTCCTATGCATGCAAAAAAATGAAACTATATCACCAATTTACACCATACACAAAAACAAACTCAAAATGGTTAAAGGACTTGAATGTAAGATGGGAAACCATAAAAATCCTACAAGACTCCATAGGCAGCAAAATTGCAGACATATGTCGTAGCAACATCTTTACACACACAGATCTTAGCACAAGAGAGACTAAGGAGAAAAATAAACAAATGGACTACATCAAAATAAAAAGCTTCTGCACAGCAAAAGAAACCATCAACAAAACAAGAAAGCCCACTGCATGGGAGAACATATTTGCCAATGTTATCTCCGATAGGGTTTAATCTCCAACATTTACAGGGAACTCCTACAACTTAACAAAAGGAAGGTAAACAATCCAATCAAAAACTGGACAAAAGACCTAAATAAACCTTTCAAAAGAGGACATTCAGATAGCCAAGAGACATGAAAACATGCTCAAAGTCAATAATCATTAGAGATATGCAAATCAAAACGACAATGCGGTACCATCTCACACCTGTCAGAATGGCTATCATCAACAAATCAACAAACGACAGGTGCTGGCGAGGATGAGGATGTGGAGAAAAAGGAACCCTCGTGCACTGCTGGTGGGAATGTAGACTGGTGCAGCCACTGTGGAGAACAGTATGGTGTTTCCTCAAAAAATTACAAATGGAACTCCCATTTGACCCAGTAATGCCACTTCTAGGAATATATCCCAAGAAACTAGAAACACCAATCAGAAAGGATATATGCACACCTATGTCCATAGCAGCACAATTCACCATAGCTAAGATTTGGAAACAGCCTAATGCCCGTCAGAAGATGCCTGGATTAGAAAACTATGGTACATCTACACAATGGAATACTACACTGCTGTAAAGAAAAAGAAAAAAGAAAAAAAAGGAATTCTTACATTTTGCAGCAACCTGGATGGAACTGGAGGGCATTATGCTAAGTGAAATAAGCCAGTCAGTGAAAGAAAAATACCACATGATCTCACTCATTTATCATATAAATAATAAAGAATATTATTACCTGGTGAACAAATAGATACAGAAGCAGAGAAGCATCGAAAAGACTGTCAAATTACAATAAGAAGGCTGGGGATGGTTAGTGGGGGGAGGTAAGAGATCAACCAAAGGACTTGTACGCTTGCATATAAGCATAACCTATGGACGCAAGACACTGGGGGGATAGGGAGATGGGGATGTGCCAGGGGGGTAGAGAAGGCCAGGGGAAGGTCAATGAGGAAAGAAAGGAGACATATGTACTACTATTTGTAATGCTTTAAACAATAAAATAAAATTTAAGAAAAAAACAATAGCCGAAACTGGTTTGGCTCAGCGGTAGAGCAGTCGGTCCTTGGACTGAAAGGTCCCAGGTTCGATTCTGGTCAGGGGCATGTACATTGGTTGCGGGCACATCCCCAGTAGGGGGTGTGCAAGAGGCAGCTGGTCGATGTTTCTCTCTCATTGATGTGTCTAGCTCTCTATCTCTCCCTTCCTCTCTGTAAAAAATCAATAAAATATACTTAAAAAAATAAATAAATAAAACTCAAAGGAAAGCAAACTTTTCAGACAAGAGCAGAACCTCCTCGCCCCTCCCATGAGGAGTCAGCCAGTTTGCATCCTCCTGAGGCTCCTGCCGTCTGTCCCTGTCCCCGCAGCACCATTCAGTCATGCGATGGGCTGTTCCCAGGCAGCAGGCAGCCGGGCAGGAGAGAATCCCGCAGAGGCAGAGGCGTGTTTGGTTGGGACAGCCCCACGGGGCCCTGGAGCACCAGGCCTCAAGACAGACCTGAGATCTGCCCGCCTGGCCCAGCGCGGTGCATGGTCAGATGCCATGGGGAAAGAAGCCTCAGGAAGCGGGGAAGGTGACACCCTCCTGCAGGCGCGTCAGGGCTCACTGTGCCCCCTTCCTAAGACTGTTTACAACGTAATCAGAAACGTAGCACTCCCTCCTGGCCTGTCAGGAAGAATGGGCACTGACCCCGAGCCCGCTCCCCGCCGGCCCTCACCTCGGACACCACTTGGTCCAGCTGCCGCTTCAGCGTGCCGTTCTCCTTCCTCAGCTTCTCGTTCTCGGACAGGGCCGCCTGCAGCCGCGCCTCCAGCCCCAGCATGTACTCCTTCTTCTTCTTGCGGGACTGGCAGGCCGACTCCCGGTTCTTGATCATCCGCTGCTGCCTCCTCAGCACAGCCATCTAGCAGGAGTGAAGACGAATCGAACATCTGAGTCCAGAATCCAATCAGATCAGATTTTCATAATTAATTTTAAACAATTGTTCAAAACGTGTTACTGGTTGTTTCAAATAGGTTTTTGTTTGGTTGGTTGGTTGGTTGGTTTTTTAAAATATATTTTATTGATTTTTTACAGAAAGGAAGGGAGAGAGATAGAGAGTCAGAAACGTCAATGAGAGAGAAACATCGACCAGCCGCCTCCTGCACACCCCTCACCAGGGATGTGCCCACAACCAACGTACATGCCCTTGACCGGAATCGAACCCGGAACCTTTCAGTCCGCAGACCGACGCTCTACCACTGAGCCAAACCGGTTTCGGCTTAAATAGGTTTTTAAAAACATTACTCAAATTGAGGTCCAATGATTCAGTAAGGCTTCTCAAACCTAAATGAAAGGTAACTTCCTCTCCTGTCTTCTAGGCTCCTTCCCGCCCTTCCAACTCCCCCTGGAGACTCCCGAAAGAACAGCCGCAAACCGTCAGACTGCCTCTGGGACCCAAGTCACTGGCTATTTTTCAGAACCACCTCAGCCGCTCATAAGGCCACTCGACTGTGGAGCCACCACCGCTTCAGCTCCTGTGCGCACACCACATCCCTCTCATTTTCCATGGGGGTCATGAGCCTCCAGGCATACAGGGAGAAGCAAGCGTTAGCTCACTTTACTGCCACTCTGCATTGGCGCCCTCTGTCCTCTTCGCACCTGCTCAGCAAGCACTGGGCTGCGGGCCTCCCCGCCCACTGCTCTCTCCCTCCCACAGGCCATCTCCCTCCCTCTAGGCCAGGGGTCAGCAACCTGCGGCTCCGGAGCAGCATGCGGCTCTTTTGAACCTTTGCTGCGGCTCCCAGCAGGGCTGACAGCAGGGGGCGGGCGGGGAGTTGTATTACTTACCTATAATACTAATTTTTGTTATTGGTTAAGCATGGGAGACAGGTCCTTTTGTAAGATGTACACTGTAGGAAATTTGTGGCTATTATATAAAAATTTTTTTAAATAAATAAATTAAATTATTATTTACATTTTTAAATTTAATTTACTTAATTTAATTTACAGAATATTGGGGGGCCTGATGAATTATTTTTATGGCATGCATGGCTCACTAATTAATTTACAAAATATTGGGGGCCTGATGAATTTTTTTTTTTTAAAGGTGACTTGTTGAGGCAGGTGCAGGGGCGGGGTGGGGAGGGAGCAGCCGCGCTCCCCGGCGCTCTCTTTCGGACCCCCCACGCTGAGGTGCTTCTCCTCCTCCTCGCGCCCCCGGTCCCGGTCCCGGCCCAGCGCGGGGCTCAGGGATGCCCGCCAGCATGTTCAGCATCAACAACATCCTGGCTGCGCGGCCATGCTGCAAGGATGCGGTGCTGCGGGTGGCTCCGGACCCCGCTGCCCCTGTCGTCTTCCCGGAGCTGCACGGGGACTTGCTACAGCGCCGTCGGCAGTGCCGCCTCCTCCCCAGACTACGGCCAAACAAGGGGTGAGTATATCTGTAAGGCTGTCCTGAACTATTTAAGAGCCGAAAAAATAAACACCAACCACCTGGTCTCAGTGGCTACTGATGGGGCACCGAGCATGAGAGGAGCACAGAAGGGCTTTGTGGCTCTACTGCAGAAGGCTCTGGGTAGAACGCTGCTCTCATTTCATTGCATCCTGCACCAAGAGGCATTGTGTGCTCAAACATTTCCCCCGGAATGCACAAAAGTGATGGATGTGGTCATTCAGATTGTTAATAGGATAATGGCAGAGGGTTTAAACCACTGCCAGTTCCGTTTGCTATTGGATGAGGTGGAAAGCATATATTCTGACCTCCTGCTCCACAACAAGGTCCGGTGGCTGTCCAGAGGCAAGGTGCTAAAACGCTTTGTCGCATCTTTGGAAGAAGTAAAAATTTTCTGGCCAGCAAAGAGTTCACCTTTCCTGAGCTGGAACAACCAGAGTGGCTGGAAAAATTACATTTTATGGTAGACATGACAGCACATCTAAACACACTAAATACAACCCTTCAGGGGAAAGGAGGCACAGCCCTGCACATGCTGGAGGAGGTTTTGGCATTCGAGCGCAAGTTGACAGTGTTTGTCAAAGATTTACAGAGAGGTACAGTGTCTCACTTTCCCTCTTAGAGAGAGTTCAAACAAAGTCATGATATGATAAATTTGTAATATTTGAAGTCTGCAATCACCACAATGCAAAGTTCGTTTGGGAAACAATTCTGTGAGTTCAGAGAGGAAAAAACCACATTATCCTTCCCTGTCACTCCCCTGGCAATCGATCCATTCCTATTGAATATGACTGCATTTGCAGGTGTAAGTCTAACTGATCTTGAGATGGAACTGGCCGATATAGCTGACAAAGATATATGGGTGTCCAAATTCAAATGCTTGGCCGCTACTCTTGAGGATGTTGCCCGTCAGAAGGCCATTCTGGCTCAGAATCATAAATGGAGTGATATTGAAAACCTTCCCAAACAGGACAAACTTGTGTTCGAAACATGGAATGCCATCCCCAACACTTATATAAACATGAAAAAGTATGCATTTGGAGTCCTGTCGATCTTCGGCTCCACATATGTATGTGAGCAGGTCTTCTCCAACATGAACTATATTAAAAACAAACATCGATCACGCCTCACAGATGACAACTTGCAAGCCTGTGTGAAAATGAAGGTAACGTCTTACAGCTCTGATGTGCTGACACTGTGCACTGAGGTTCAGGAGCAAAAATCCCATTAACTAGGTAAATTAAATATTTTAATTAGCTATTAATTTGCAAAAATATATTTTACATTGTTAAGTGGAAAAGTCCTTTTTTTCTTCAGATTGACAGCTAACTGCACGATCCGGTATATAGCATTAAGGTAAGAAACAATATATGCAGTGTTATATTTGTTTTAAATGTCGCAATGGTTTTGCGGCTCCCAGGTTTTTTTTTCCTTCGGAAACGGGTCCAAGTGGCTCTTTATGTCTTAAAGGTTGCCGACTCCTGCTCTAGGCCATCCCTGAGCGCTGCAGCCGCCTCCTGTGCCTCCACCCCAGGGATCTCCTCCTTTCTGCCATGGCTAAGAGCGCTTCCCCCGGAAAGCCAGGCCCATGCTGCTACTGTATTGGAAATAAAAAGATAATCATGCATCTCAGCTGCTCCCTCAGCTCTCCAGGCCTTCAGGACATGACCACCCACTGGCCAAACCTGCTGCGCGCACAGCACTTGGGAGTGTTGAAAAGGCATAAAGAATAGAGACTTTCCTTCAGAAGGCACAGTCCATGGTGAGAGCCACAGAAAAGTCGCCTTACACTGCTAATCCTTGCATATGATTCTGTAACCAGCTTTCACCAACCCAAAGTTCTCTTTTGTTAACAATTAATATTTTTCCACATTTTTGTAAAACAGCTGCTTTTGGAGGGCAAACTCCTGAAGAATACAAAGCACCGATCCTTTTGTTGAGAAAATGGCCACTGTCTTTTTGCACACAGCATTTTGTCCATCTGATTGTTGGGTTAATTCACATTTTCCTAAATGACTTGTAAATACTCTATTTTACAAATGGTTTTAAAAAACTATCAAAACTTGTACATGAGCCAAAACTGGTTTGGCTCAGTGGAAAGAGCGTCGGCCTGCGGATTGAAAGGTCCCAGGTTCAATTCCAGTCAAGGGCATGTATCTTGGTTGCGGGCACATCCCCAGTGGGGGGTGTGCAGGAGGCAGCTGATCGATATCTCTCTCTCTCATCGATGTGTCTCTCTCTCATCGATGTTTCTGACTCTCTATCCCTCTCCCTACCTCTCTGTAAAAAAATCAGTAAAATATCTTTTTTTAAAAACTTGTACATGAAAGTTCAAAGCAACATTATTCACAATAATCAAAAAGTGAAAATACCCAAATGTCCAGTAATTGGTGAATGGATAAGCCAAAATGTGGTGCAGCCAAACAATGGAATACTATTTGGCCATGAAAAAGGATTAGTACTGATACATGTTACAATATGAATAGACCTTGAAAATACTATGGTGAGTGACAGAAGTCATACACAAAAGGCCACATCATGTGTAAGTCCACTGACATAAATGTCCAGAAGAGGCAAATCCATACAGACAGAAAGCAGACCAGTCCCTGCGGGGCTGGAGAAGGGGAGGAGTGACTGCCAATGGGTGCGGAGTTTCTTTTGAGGGTCATGAAAGCACGCTGACTAGAGAGCAGTGATACAAGGTAGCACAACCCTAAGCATACCAAAAACCTCCCCACTGTACACCTGAAAAAGGTGAACTCCATGGCATTGAATTTCATTCCAGGAAGCCATGGGCTCTCCCCAAGCACAGAGCAGGACAGCCAGTCACGAGAGGAAAGGGCCACAGCAAGGGAACACTGAGACCCACGAGGGCCCTGTTCAGCAGCCAGGGGCTGGCGCTCCACACACAGAGGAAGGCCCGGGAGAAGGCCCTGCGGAGCCACGGTAACACCAGCAACACGAAGACCTGCAGCTCCGACTCCAGGCGCCTCCTGCAGTGCATCTGTGCAGCCCGCTACTCAATGGAGGTATGTTTATAAAGACTGCACAACTATTAAATAATTGTAGCAGCCTCTGGGAGGGTCGGGAGGCGGTGCTTTCTTTGTGAAGCCGAACATGGGCCCTCTCCATTCTTCTAGGAGCTTGTTGGCATTGCTCTGCGTTGTAAACAGGTTATTTTACACTCATATTTTTCTTTTTTCTTTTCTTTTCTTTTCTTTTAATCCTCATCCAAGGACATTTTCCCATTGATTTTTAGAGAGAATGGAACCGAGAGGGAAAGACAGAGACAAACATCAATGTGAGAGAAACACATTGACTGGTTGCCTCCTTACGTGCCCCAGGCAGTGCCCGGACCGGGGAGGAGCCTGCAATGTGCTAAAGACTGGAATCGAACCCAGGACCCTTTGAGCCAAACCGGCCAGGGCTCATATTTTCCTGGAAAGACATTCCTGTGGGTCCCAGACACAGGCCTGGGCCTCTACCCAGGCTATCTCTCAGGGTCAAGTTTCCACCAAGAAGCACTGAGATATGAGGTAACGTCTCCCTCTGGATATGAGGAGGCTTGCTTCTGGCTTCCTGTAGGAGCAGCCGGCTCCCCATGCTCAGCCCCTCCCGCTATAACAGAGCAGCAGCCCCCCCCCTCAGCCCCTCCCGCTATAACGGAGCAGCAGCCCCCCCCCTCAGCCCCTCCCGCTGTAACGGAGCAGCAGCCCCCCCCCTCAGCCCCTCCCGCTATAACGGAGCAGCAGCCCCCCCCCTCAGCACCTCCCGCTGTAACGGAGCGGTGGCCCCAGCTCAGCCCCTCCCGCTGTAACGGAGCGGTGGCCCCAGCTCAGCCCCTCCCGCTGTAACGGAGCAGTGGCACACACCAACTGAGCCTCAGCAGTCCAACACACTCAGCACTGAGGCTCCTGAAATCTTGAACTTCACTGTACTGCATGGCTCCAGGAAAAAAATACAAGCTCTGATCTGGTCTGCCAGGGGCATCGCCTCCACACTATGTCCAACACCTGCGGGGATCTCACCCCTGTGATAACTTGGTGACCCAGCATGGGGGCTCCCAAGGGTGGGGACTGGGATGGGAAGGGTCCAGATCACTGAGTAAAGAATTAGAAAGAGGTGCAAAGCAAGGCAGGTCTGGAAGATGGGCGGAGAGAAAGACCTGGGCCCCATTGGTGCAACTGTTCTTTTAATCCATGCCCTCTGAGGCTACTGGGTCCTTCTTCCCACTGTCCCCACCACCTGATTCCCAGGAAGGGCCTTGCTCCCCC
The DNA here is from genome assembly GCF_014108245.1 of Pipistrellus kuhlii. Classification (NCBI taxonomy): domain Eukaryota; kingdom Metazoa; phylum Chordata; class Mammalia; order Chiroptera; family Vespertilionidae; genus Pipistrellus; species Pipistrellus kuhlii. The sequence goes on from NW_023425585.1 coordinate 1,053,082, forward strand.
TGGCCCACCGTGGAAGATGTACAACATAATCTCACCACTTTTTTCCTGGCCTTTTGCCCCAATAACCAAAAGAATCCTATCTAATAAAGAGAGGGATTATGCTAATTGACCCTCATGCTGTTGCAAAGATGGCAGTACCCACAGCCAGTAAGAAGGGAATATGCAAATTGACCGTCACACCCTCAAATATGGTGGCATCCATAGCCACAAGATGGTGGTGCTCAGTCCCCTCAGCCCCACCAGGGCAGCAGACCCACAGCCTCCTGTGTCCTCAAGTCCCCTCAACCCCCAGCCACCCAGGGCTGGCCCAAGGGGCAGGCAAGCCTCAGATGGCGGCTGCCCAGCCACCCAGAGCTACCTGAGGCTCAGGTAACCAGGGCCAGCCGAGGCTTGCGCTGCCGGCATTGGCACCAGCAGAGTTGTGATGGGGGCATTGTCTTCTCCTGAGCCGGGTCGCCTCCCGACCCTGAGGGCTCCCAGACTGTGAGAGGGGCAGCCTGGCTGAGGGATCCCCACTCTAATGCATGAATTTTCATGCCCCAGGCCTCTAGTGTACTAATAAGCCAAGGTCACAGTCTTATGGACTTCATGGAGTCTGAGAACGGGTGGTGGGCAGTGGAGGCGTGGAAGGTGCCCTACAGGTGGAAACAGATGCTGGTTTGCAAGCCTTGGTCGGGGTCTGGCAACAGTCAGCAGCCCTTTGAAGCCAGAGGATCAAGCTCTCCTGGGAAGGCACCTCTGCCACTGACTAGGAGCGTGCGTGAGAGCTTCCACTCCGAGACAAGGACATGTTCACTTTTTCCATCAGAATCAGAGCCAAAAACAAACCATATTTCTTAAAAACTTAGGTGAGGTTTCCAGACTTAAACAGAACACATTTACCAGCAAAAGGCAAGACGAGAGAGAGAGATAATTTGAACCAGGCAGCGGACACAAAGACAATGCGGCAGTTGGCACAGCCTGTGAAGCGTGGAGCGCCAGGCATGCACCAGGCGGCAGCGGCCCAGCACAAAGCCGGCCAACAAGAGAACAAACAACAGAGGAAGGAAGAAAGGGCCGTGTCAGCAGTACAAAGTCACAGAAGACTGATACACTCTTCCTTTATTTCCTTTTTCACTACCCTTATTGTTTAAAAGCACAAGAAGCACATAATAAAAACTTTTCTTTTTGGCCATTTTTAAGCCAGGAACTTACACTGACCCGAGTGGTCCTGGCCGAGCAGGACTCCATCAGCAGACACAGCCGCGGTGAGGGGCCCAGGGCAGGGCTCACTCTGGGTTCCTGCGTGGCTTGGTGGCTGATGGGCCAGACTGATGTTTCTTTACTTGAAATAAACACTAAGTCAAAACCTCTACCAGCAAACTCTCAGCTCACTCCCTGATATGCTGGCCAGGGAAAAATAAGCACAAAATCCTCAATGCAGGTTGACTAGGAAATTCATTCTAATCGTCTGTGTCTATTGCATTGGACACAGTATTTGAAGCTTTCCTTATAATACTGTCAACTGTAAATTGTGGAAAGCAGTAAGAATGCTAGCCAACAGATATTGATAAAAAGATAGTCCTTGTTGGTTCTGCACTTTCTCACCCGCCATGGCCCCAACACCACATGCACTATGCACACGCTCACAGCACTCGCAGTACAGACGCGGGGAAAGGCGTCTTTCACACCCAGAAACCACACCAGTAAAGGATGTCGGGCTAACAGACCAACCAACAATTCCAGGAGTGCTGAGAGATACACAGGGCCAGCAGCACACTGCGATGCTGGTGGTTCGGACAGTAAGCACCAGGATTGATCATAGCCCCTGAGGGCGGAAGGGCACCTTCTGTGCACCTCTGGCACCTGTGCCAAGAGTCCGGGGATACCCTGCCAGCATGAGCCCACTTGCACAGGACAATCCCAGCCCGCCCTCAGTTTGCTGTCATGCCCACCCGAACACTCTCTTCCTGGGAAGTGTTTCCAGACTCCTCTCCACCTGGCTACAGTTCCATGAAGGCACCCTACGGTTACATCAATGTGTCTAACAACTGTGACATATTGAGGATCTAAGGTTGTTAAAGTTCTGATAGTCATTACCTTTTTCATGTCTAAAATGTTTCATAATAAATATTTTTTTAAAGTCCTAACATTGAGGAGAAACCAAGATGGCGGCATAGGATAGACACCTGAATGCAGCCTACCACAACAAATTTGAATTTATTTATTTATTTTTAATATATTTTTTTATTGATTTTATACAGAGAGGAAGGGAGAGAGATAGAGAGCTAGACACATCAATGAGAGAGAAACATCAACCAGCTGCCTCTTGACACCCCCTACTGGGGATGTCCCCGCAACCAAGGTACATGCCCTTGACCGGAATCGAACCTGGGACCCTTCAGTCCCCAAGCCGACGCTCTATCCATTGAGCCAAACCAGTCCTGGCAACAAATTTGAATTTAGAACTGGAAAACAGGGGAAACATCACCCTGAAGCGCCGGATGGCTGGCTGAGAGGAGGCTCTACCATCTGGGAAGGAGAGAAAAGGCACGCTGAACCTCAGGAACTGTGAAGGTGCGAAAAACTGTGTGCGAGAAAAGGCGGCCACCAGATTTCACAGCTGGCTTGCTTGCAGAGCGCAGAGAGGGCAGGCCGGGCTGAGTTCGCTACTAGCTTACTCCCTGCGCGCAGAGAGGGCGGACAGCTAATGCACAGCTGGCTTTCTTGTTCGGGAAGAAAACAGAACCACCCTATTGCTCCGATGCCCCAGACAGGGAGAGGCCAGACTGTCAGGCAGCGGGTAGAGATCTCTCGGAGGTGTGTGAAGCCAGCGGCCATTACAGCGGCCATTACTCCAGAGGAGTCTGGAAACACTTCCCAGGAAGTGAGTGTTCGGGTGGGCATGACAGCAAACTGAGGGTGGGCTGGGATTGTCCTGTGCAAGTGGGCTCATGCTGGCAGGGTCTCCCTGGACTCCTGGCACAGGTGCCGGAGGTGCACAGTAACTCAGAAACCAGACCCTCATAGGGAGGGGCTGACCTAAGCTTGTCTGCACCACCCGAGACTCCGCCCCATCCAAGCAGTGCACAGAAGCCCTTCCAGTGGCTAGCTTTCTCGTTCGCTGCGAATAGGACTCTCCTAGGGAGGGTCAGACAGAAATCCAAAGCTTGTCTGTGCATGTACCAAAGAGGTGCGCGCGCCTGCAACCAATCTTGCAGGATTCAACAAAGCTTGTCTGTGCCACCCCGAGACTCCGCCCCATTCAAGCAGAATACAGAAACCCTCCTAGCTGAGACACTTCTGATCCTCATAGCCAATTGGCTTGGAATTCAACGCTTCCCAGTGATACCAACAACAAGCAAGGCTTAACAACAAGACTGCACACACAGCCCACAAAGGGCTATACCAAGACTGTCCACCTCAGGTAACTGGGAGGCTGACTCACTGAACCATATAGGACACCTTAGCACACAAAGCCACCCTACCAACTCAGGGAAGCTGGGAAAATGCCGAGACAAGAAAACAGATCACAAACAAAAGAAATGGAGGACAAGAAGCGACTAGACATAGAGTTCAAAACCACGCTTATAAGATTTTTCAAGAATTTCCTAGAAAAGGCCGATAAAATAAATGAGACATATGAGAATATGAAAAGGGAGCAACTAGAAATAAAGAATACATCGTCTGAAATAAAAAAATATTATACAGAGTCCTAAAATAGAATGGAAGATCGCAAGAATCAAGTCAAAGATTTGTAACACAAAGAGCCAGAGGACACTCCTCCACAAAAGCAAGAAGACAAGAGAATCCAGAAAGTTGAAGATAGTGTAAGAAACCTCTGGGACAATTTCAAGCGAACCAACATCAGAATTATGGGGGTCCCAGAAGAAGAGAGAGAGCAAGATACCAAAAGAATACTGAAAGAAATAGTGTCAGAAAACTTCCCCCACCTGGGGAAAGAAATAGACTTACAAGTCCATGAAGCACACAGAACCCCAAACAAAAGGAATCCAAGGAGGACCACACCAAGACACATCATAATTAAAATTCCAAGAGCAAAAGACAAAGAGAGAATATTAAAAGCAGCAAGAGAAAAGCAGGTAGTTACCTATAAAGGAGCACCCATACTATTGTCAGCTGATTTCTCAACAGAAACCATGCAGGCCAGACAGGAATGGCAAGAAATATTCAAGGTGATGAATAGCAAGAACCTACTGCCAAAAATACTCTACCCAGCAAAGCTATCACTCAGAATCGAAGGCCAGATAAAGAGCTTCACAAATAAAAAAAAAAGCTAAAGGAGTTCATCACTGCCAAACCAGAATTATATGATATGTTGAAAGGGGTTCTTTAGGAAGAGGAAGAAGGTAAGATAAAAATTATGATCAACAAATACGTAACTATCAACAAGTGAAACTAAAAACCAAGGGAATTAAAAATCCTGATGAACAATATTAACTGGTGAATATAATAGAATTAAAGGTATGGAAGGGGAGTGGACTGATGATTCTCGGAGAAAAGGGGAGTGGGGGGTGCGGGAAGAGCCTAAACAAAAACTGTGCACCTATGGATGAGGACAATGGGGGGTGGGGAAAGTGCAGAGGGTGGGGTGGGAACCTGGTGGAGGGGAGCAATTGGGAGGGAAAGAGGAACACTTGCAATAATCTGAACAATAAAGATTTATTTAAAAAAAAAAAAGTCCTAACATTATAGAAAAACAATTGTGCCCATTTTCTGTTGCTGGTTCTATTTGGAAGTATTGCAGGGGAAACATTCAAACTCAAAAATGAAAGAAAATTTGAAGGGATCATTTTTTCTAAATTCTTCTTTCATCATTCTTACCCTCCTCAGTTTCTTATGAAAAGAATATTCTTTTTTCCCCCCCATTGGTTGTACATATTTTTAATTAAAATAACAATGAATAGCCCTGGCCAGTTGTTCAATGGTTAAAGCATCAGCCCACACACCAAAGGGTGTTAGATTCGTTTCCCAGTTAAGAGCACATACTTAAGTTATGGGTTAGCTTCCAGCCCCTGGTTGGGGTGCATGTGGAAGGCAATCAGTCGGTGTGTCTCTCTCACATCAATATTTTTTTCTCTCTCTCTCCCCCATCCTCCCTCACTTCAACTCTCTCTGAAAAACCAATAGAAAAAATATCCTCATGTATTAACAAAAATACATATAAATGTATATACACATAGATATACTGTATTTTTCGGACCATAAGACGCACTTTTTCCCCCCCAGAAGTGGGGGGGGAAGTCCCTGCGTCTAATGGTCCAAATATAGCCTACACATATACTTTAAAAAAAAAGTTTTTTTACTTGCCCGGCTCTGTGTCTGCTGTTTACTTTACAGGGTTGATTACATGTGTTTATGACTGTGATGTTGGGTTTTAATGCACATAAAATATTTTAGGACACTATTTGTTTCAGAATCTTTTTTTCTTCATTTCCCTTCTCTAAAAACTGGTGCGTCTTATGGTCCGGTGTGTCTTATGGTCCGAAAAATACGGTATATATTTATATATGCATATATGTATGTATGCATGAAATATTTTTAGATTTCTGTTACTATTTACTTATTGTGGAAATTTTCGCAATCCTCCACACCCAACGTCACTGACCATCAGCATTTGCCCATCTTCTCTCCTGCCTGTGCTCCTCCCACAGAGGTTTTACCGCAAATCCCAGCACCTAACCTTTCCATCTCCCCCTGAAACACACGTAGTACTGCTGCTTGCTGTGTCACTGCACCGTGCTCTCCTCTCCCAGCCTCAACATAAACTAACACAGTCAAGTCTAGTTCGTCCCACGTCTGCTCCAGATACTCATGCTCCTCCTCCCTGTGCCTTGGCATGCTCGCCACAGTGCCGGACAAAGGATGGGAACTGCTGGAGGGCCTCCACTCCCCTCCTCCCGTCCTTTCCATGGATCTCCATTACATCTGACTGAGGTTATTGCTGCTGTTCATGCAATAGTGGAGCAATTTCACACCTACATGGGCTACTGATGTGCTTGTTAAATTCTGGTAGACAGAACACCTGTAGTCTGATAAACAACCTTACAAAACTCACAGGATTTTAAATACCTTTGCAACACCTAAGAAAGATGAAGTAGCAATATTAACAACCATTGATATCAAACTTTAAAAAAAAAAAAAAAAGATTATTGAGTTTAAGAGAGAGGAAGGAAGAGGGGGAGAGAGAAACATCAATGTGAGAGCAAAAGCATCGATCGGCTGCCTCCTGCACACCCCGTAGAGGGAATCAATCCTGCAACCTGGACATGTGCCCTGATGGGGAATCAAACTTACAACCTTTTGGGGCACAAGATGATGCTCATCCAACTGAGCCAAACCTTCCAGGGCAATACCCACTTTTATTTTAGGGAAAACATACGGGATTTCCTTTCCCAATCACAACTTTAGAGACTGATCATTTGACTTTAACTTTCATTAAACTTTGGCCATGATGTTCAACTACTGTTTAATGCATAACATGAGGTATTTTATTCACTTTTAAAGAAGGCAAAAATTAGCCAGTAAGTGCTATAACTGCTTTTAGAGAGTGGCAGATTTTAGGACACTTTCTGTGATTTATAAAGTATAAAAAATTTCTACAACCATGCTAGGAAATTTGAAGGTTTGTAAAAATGGAAAACTATCAAGTAATCATTAGGAGATAGAATCCCCTGCTGGAAGCCAATTCCAGCATGTCAGCAGGGCTGAATCATCTGGGAATAGCTAAAGGTATTTCCCCAAACCTAAAAAGGATAAATTGATTGCTTGCTGCCAGACAGCTGAGGGCATCTTAATCTACATGTTATTGCCTCCTATTGGCCAAACATCTGAACAGCCATAGGCTATTCCCCAATCTGACAATGGATTCTATATACTAAACCTGGCCTTTTATGTGTATATACTTTGCCTTAGGACAATTTGTGTTAATAAAAAGCAAGGGATCCTGAGACAAGAGAGAACTTAGTTCCTTTAGCTAAGCTCCTCAGGCCCTCCAAATGCCTTCCAAAATTATGTTTCATCTCTGGACTCTTGGTTAATTTATACACAGCACTTCTCCAGATTCCTGAACCCTTGTAGATGATGGATTAAGACCCCCAGCATTAATCCACAGAGTAGCAAGCCAATTGTATGCAGTGCTGAGAACACTTCCATAAGTCAAGAGCAATACTAAATATACCAACTAAGGAGGAGTCTACAAACTAGATTCTGAATTGCCAAAAGCACTTCTATCAGGAACTATCAGAGACTGTGTCAATACTAGAGGGCTCAGGAGGCAGAGGAGGAACAAACGCACACTTCTTATCAGACCCTGCAGACTTGATTAAATCTTCCTGCAGATTCTCACACCATAAACCCCGCCCTAACTTTCCACTAAAGATTGGATGTGCAATTTCAGCACATGACACACTGAAACAAACTTTAAAAAACAAAAAACAAAAAATGTGTTTTGTCCTTGTTTTTAAATCAAGCATTAAAAAAGCACTAAATGTCAAAACTTACATCTGAACCCACACTTCTCACAGTACTCTGCAGGGCAGGTTTAGCCACAGAAAGTTTTCCATTTACTGGGCTACTGGCCACAGGGGCCGGTACCACACTGACCACGTGATTAGGCAGCGGTGCAGCTCCTCCACTGACCGCCAGGACAGGCTGGGGAGAGGGCAGGACCCCGGGTGCCTGCAGCTGTACCACGGCAGGCTGAGACAGCACCACGGTCTGACCTGGTGGAGAGAAAAGACAGGGGTCAGAGGGCACACCACTTTGTGGCAGGAAGAACTGTTTAGCACAGAGATCTGATCTGCAGGCAGAGTGACAGGTGAGCTGACCCTGAGGAATGTGAAGCTGCCAACCCAGCTCAGGCAGCAGCAACGCACGCATGTGCCTTCCCTTGTCCTGTTTTAGTGAGCCCAACTAGATTCCTTCCCTTTCAGGTTCCCATTAACAGTACAATCCCATGTATTTTTTCTCAACTACACACATATTAAGTTTGCTAAGTTATACACAGATTTCCCTAAGCACTAACCCCTGAAATTTATTAGTGCTAAAAGGATTTTTAATATTATAAATTTAAAAAAAAAACTTTTATACTGACACAGAACCATATTTCAAATTAATGGGTTTTAGAAATACAACCACCAAAAACTATATATATAATAAACAGAGATTCATTAATTCAATGCTTGAAAAACACAGGGCTACAAATATCAAAAATGTTAAAACCATTTGAGATGAATTCTTAGCCAACAAGCACAGGAAACATAAAATTTAAAATAGTCTGTAGATAGGGGTGAGTGGAGGGGGTCAATGGGGTGAAAGGGGACTTCTGTAATACTTTCAACAATAAAGATAAATTAAAAAATGAAATAGTCTGTAGATAACTTCCTTTCCCAAAAAACAGCCCTACAAATCTTTTCTTTATCTTCAGTTAGCATTATTTTAACCAGTTAACTGCCACGGTATTTTGAATTGAGTTCAAAAAGGTCTGCCGCTTGTGTCTATAGATGTTTAGAGCGTACAAATGGTTAAAACGATGCTAATCTGAGCAGAATCAGTATAACCAGCCTAAAGAGGACTTGAAGTACCTAATGTGGCTCGTACCGCTTCCCTGGCTGCTGGAGTTTCTTTCCGAGCTGCCCCACTGATTAGGTGTCAGGCCTCGCCTAACAGCCACAGCTGCGGGAGCCTTTACCAAAATAACGGCACGGCAGTAACCGGCAACCAGAATGGCAGGTGCGTTTCTGATTTCCTTTAAGGGGAAGCGCTGCCCTGTCAGACAGCGGAGCAGGAGCCCAGTGGATGGAGCATCGGTCTGCGGACTGAAGTGTCCCAGGTTCGATTCCGTCAAGGGCATGTACATTGGTTGGGGCACATCCCCAGTAGGGGGCATGCAGGAGGCAGCTGGTCGATGGTTCTCTTTCATTGATCTTTCTAGCTCTCTATCCCTCTCCCTTCCTCTCTGTAAAAAAATCAATAAAAGATATTTAAAAAAATATTTTTTAAAAAGGTAGCCGGATTAATAGCATCTTGTCCCAAATAAATTAGTAAGACACATCTAAGAGTAATTTCTAACATTTGTAATATGTACAATTTACTTCAGCATAAATGATCACTAAACATTTTTATCTTATTTTCCCTTAGAATAACTTATTTTATGAAATAAAAACATAAAATAAGGAAATGACTCATAAGCTGACAAATACAATTAGGCCAATATGCAAGTAAGAATAATTAATAAATAAAACAGCACTTGACCAAGTGTTAGGCCCTTTAATGACACGTCCTAAGAAATTAGTCACTTGAGCATGACGAAGAGTCATGCTCATCACAATGCAGCCTCACACAGCCCCACCCAGAACCTGCTGCCCTTGTCTCACATCAGACACCACGTCCGCACAGCACAGCCCCCAGGGTCATGACTGTCCTTTCTGCTCCTTTGGATTGGCAAAGGGGTGATGAGAAAAGCCTATTAAGAACTCAGTAACAAGTTTATTTTTTTTAATATATTTTATTGATTTTGTACAGAGAGGAAGGGAGAGAGAGAGTTAGAAACATCGATGAGAGAGAGTCATCGATCAGCTGCCTCTTGCACACTCCCCACTGGGGATGTGCCCGCAACCAAGGTACATGCCCTTGACCAGAATCGAACTCGGACCCTTCAGTCCGCAGGCCCATGCTCTATCCACTGAGCCAAACCAGTTTTGGCAAGAACTCAGTAACGAGTTTAATGGATCTTAGCTCATTAACCAGAAGGGCAGCCACATGCCTGAAGCCAGCAGCACGGAGACTTAGAAGACAAAGCGCAGCCTGCACCCCATGCAGACCGACACGTAGTGGCGGCCTTGACTTCCCTCCCTCTGCTGCCCGGGTCCCGGGCTACAGGGGAGACCACGGACTCTCACCAGTCCTTCCACAAGGGCATATCAGGAGCAGCATTCTACATCTCAGTTCACAAACTACGCTGAAAAGACCCCAAAACAACACTGATACTGCAAAGAATGCAGGGAGAACATTTCAAAGACAGACCCTCCTTCCCGATCACTTACAGGTGTAGGGCTTTGTCCTATTTCTCTAAACCAAAGTGTGGTACGCGTACCCCCAGAGGTACGGGAAGAGTTTGTTGGGGATATGCACTGCACCGTGCTTAGCTGCACCTAATTCTACATTCTCATGAGTACGAAGGGTACTCAGCATTATGAAAATTATAGAAGGGGTACACATATGTCAAAAGTTTGAGAAATACTGCCGGGGGGCGGGGGGGGGGGGCCAGGAACAGAGAGGATGTTTAGACAGTCTAAACGAATGCAGAAGTGCAGCCCACACGTGGACATCACTGTGGAGCTATGGCCGTCTCCTTGCTGACAGCTGCAGCCAGGGCCCAGGCCAGCAAGCCCCTCCAGGTCTGGGGCCACATGGCTCCGAGTCCTGCCAGCCTCCCTGCCTCGTTTTCCACACAGCGCACACCAGGCCCCGTACCCACAGCGCCCAGCTACCCTCACATCAGCCAACATCTATTAAGTCAAGGATCAAGACAGAATGGGGAGAAACACCCAAATTTCTATAGAGCGTGTGGGAGAAAACACTGAAGACTCCCCTGGGAACTCACTGGTCACAGACATGCTCCCCAGCCGGCAGCTGCAGTCACCACTGGTCCTCAGCAGGACGTGCTCCAGGCTGCTCAACCTCCCCTCAGGTCTCATATGCAAGTCCCTGCAATGGGACGCCGCTAAGAGTGACTCCGTGTGGTGGCAGTCCTTCCTTTCCAACCGTCCCAAAGATTTCAAATGGAGTGGGAAACCGTCGCTGAGCACCCAGCACCGCCTGGGCCTCAGGGCCAGCACCCGCCCTGACTCCCTCAGCTGCTCAGGGAGCGGGGAGAACACTCCCTCCCTCAGGGGCTGCAAGCACCAATAAGTGGACACAGGAAGCACTCAGAGCAGTGCCGGCACAGACTGGACACCTCATGCCAGCCACTACTTTTATGAACATCCACTTACAAAAGAGCTTCACCGGGCCCTGCATGTATTCTTATCCTCTGGTTCTCCCAGCTGCTGTTATTGTTCCCATAAACTTGTAACTCCCACCTCCTGAGCTCAGCATCCTCCTAGAGACAATAGTGTCCTGCTGAAGGCTCAGACGCTGAGCCAGCCACTCTGTCTGTCAGCAGCAGAGTGACCTGAGCAAGTATCCACCTCTGGCCCCCATCCCAACGATGTGCACAATTTTCTACCAAGAAAGCCCAGGGCAGGATACGTTCCCTCTGTTCCTGTTCCCCCCCACACACACCGGCCAGTTATGAAGCTCTGGGATTCTACCCTCCTCGCCATGTCCAAGGACATTCCAGGTCTCCGACACCTGTCACAGGCACAGCTCACACACCTAATGGACGCACAGTTGTGGAAGTGGCAAAAGTTGTTCAAGGCAGAGAGAATGTATGAGCCAAGAAACTAGAAAAAACAAAGACAATTTAGGGACAGTAGCCAGACTGGTTGGGTAGAAAGAGGGTTTGTAGAAAAGGATGCTGCTATAATACAAGATGAGAACATTAAAGGGGGGCCAAACCAGGAGGGGCCTTAATGCCAGACTAGAGAATCCCAACTTGATCCTCTAAGAATTCCTTCCTGTTTCCAATGGTAAGATTTTGACCATGGAAGCTCACCTCATTGCCGTAAAACGCTTCTCCTGTATTTCCCTCTTCCTCCCTCCCCATTCTCAAATAAATGGGAAGCACACACCTCAATCTGCGGGTAACAATGATACCTCTCTGGATCTACAGTGAGAGCAGACAAGGGCCAATCAACTAATGCTCCCTGAAACACCCTGTAGATAGTGGGAAAGCACTTGAGTCCTAGGGTGCAGGGTCCCAGCTCCTGACACGGAAACACAGCTCAGAAAAGAACACAGTGTCTTCTTGCTATAGGTAAGACCTCCTAACTTTAAACAGCCAATGGTTTACTAAGACCAAACCCTTAAAACAGCCCCTGCTTTATACACTAACCAAGTTAGCCTTAGACTTGTACTTTTATACATGTTCTGACTGCTTATGGGAACTACATTGAGGTTCTTCCCAAGATTAAATCTTAGCCTTTGGGAAGACAGGCCTTTGGAGACCCTGATGACGGTTTTGGAGAACACCGAACCCTATAAAGGTCCACATGTGGACACACACTAAGCCCTGCACTTTATGCCAAGGAGCTCATGAACGCTTCTGCCATTCAGAGGCCACAAGAACGCCTACCCCGCAGGAATGCCACTTGCCATGGGAGAGGAAGCGTGTGGCCCTGCACCGAGAGGGCAGGCTGCATGCCACCCAGTCTCTCCTGGCTCTGCTTTGTATCGATGTCACACTGTCTGCGACCGAGGAACAGAACAGAGAACCAAGCTTCTGACCTTGCACTCATTACAGCCAGAGTCCAAAGAAAGGAGCCAGCAAGCAGGAGATGAAAATGCAGCCATAAAGGCAAATGCAATATTGTGTTTACTGACAACCTGTGCCCCATAAACCTGGTCCTCCTGGGAGTGGACAGCTAAACCCAGGAGACACTGCACAGGTGTCCTGGACTCATGTGGATAAATGTCAGCATGAGGGTGACGAGTCACCTGCCAGAGCGACAGGGAGGGCCGATGATTCCTAAAGCGCACCAGGACCAAAGCCTACAACGTCTTTCAATACGGACTTCAAATAGCTTCTCAGAGAATCCAGGCTGCGTGGCCATCTGGTGGGCAAAATGTAGAAACACACACAGTCGTAACTCGCTGAGGACAGAGGTCAGGACCCCCAAAGCTGCTCCAGGCCAAGCTCACGCCTCAGAGGAAGAGCCTGATTCTGTTGCCAAAACACACACACTAGACCTGAAATGCACCCTGTTGTTTAAACACTGGCCTCTCATTAAAAACAAAATGTTCACAGACACGAAAGTCTAAGGCCAAAACGTCACCAAGAAAGTTTTATAAATTTTGTTCATTACGAGTGGTTATATAAACCACAAGCCTTTCATAATTAAAACTGTAAAAAAAGGACGTATGGGATGTATTGATCTAGACAGCCACCTCCCTCATTGAGACAGGAACCACATATTAGTCATCTGCAACATCCTAGAACCAAGGTCCATTCCCAACACATGGCACGTGCTGCGGGGTTACAGCCTGGATTAAAACATCATGTGGCCCAAGCCCTGACGGCTGCCAGTGAGTCCCACGCAGCGCGAGCTGCATCTGTACCTTCCGTGGGTGCAGGGTGTATCCTGATAACCGGCTGATGCTTGGCCACTGGCACCAGTGTGGGCAGCGCCTGGATAATGATGGCTTTCGCCGGAACGCAAGCGTTGGTTTGAGTCTTGGGTGCTGCTGGGAGCAATAAGGGCTTGGGCTGAATTGAAGGTTTGGAATTCATCTGAAGTTTTTTCTTTGGAGTCAGTCCATTTTCTGGAGAAAAACCAAACCACAAGTCAATCTGAAGACAATGAAGCCAATCTCAGAAAACAGGTTCTATTATACACTTCTCTCTATACTCTGGCCTCTAAAGTCGGTTATCTTGAGGTTATGACCTCAGAGTAACTAACTGAAGTTTAAGTATAGCTACTCCATACCCTAATGAACTGAAGTAAAGTCCTTAACCTGAGGACTACCTTCCTTATATTGAGGAATACTGACATTTAACGTTATATCTGTTTCAAGTGTGCAACATAATGATCCAATATAATATCTGTAGCACCAAGTGATGATTACAGTAAGTCTAGTTAACATCTGCCAACATACAGGGACAAGTTACTTTTCTTGTCATGAGACTGTTAAAGTCTATCTCCTAGCAACTTCCAAATGTGCACGACAGGGCCATGAGGTGCAGTCACCAAGCTGTCCGTGACGTCCACACTTGCTCATCCCATGGAGAAATGAGTCCTCTTCCGGATAGCTCAGCTCTGGGTGGAGGGGGTGCAAAACTGTGAGAAGCATATAAAACCCCTGACCACAACCTACAGGCCACAAGGTCACCCCCACGGCCCTCACATACAGCCCTAAGTGGAGGGCAAGGGGCTGAGACTACTGTACAGTCTCTTTTGCCTCTAGAAACAGAGACAACCAAGAAGAGGACTCATTTCCTGTCCTCTCCACCTTGGCCTTCAGGACAAACCACAAGCCAGGCCCACAAGCACACGCTCCCTCCCGCGGTTCCTCTGGCAGTGGGGCCTGAGCTCAGGCGAAAGCACAGCAGCCCTGAGAGAGGGAGGAATACCGGGTTTGCTCCTGGGACCCGTGAGGGGCTGGTCATCTTTCGGTGGCTCAGCTGAGCAGGGACCATTGGCACCTTCTCCATAGAGGGAAAGGGGAGACATCTGGGAGGCGGAAGACAAATCCAGCTCCTCCTGTAGCAAAAGCAAACACAAATCACCCAGAAGAACACATCCTTGAGCACAAAGTCATTTAGAAAGAGAGGCAAGGCCCACAGAGACAGAGAAATTTTTCCAGACAACTCCTAGCAAAGGTGTGATGTATCAGCCCTTTCGACATGAAGTATTAAGACATTCCAGATAAAGCAGATTGTCCTCTGACACTGAACAACAGCAAAACACAGCTCTACGCTGGGAACGCTCCCAGGGCTACGCAAGAGGGCGTGCAGGGGAGACTGTGGAAAACGAGACTGGAAGGGAAGTCGGGCCGGCACGAGGGCCAGCACCTGGCGGATGTGAGTTTCACCCTCGGAAGGGTTGGAAGTCACCAAAGGTTTTAGCAAAAGACTGACACTCCAATGTGTGGTTCTGAAAGATGTCTGTGAAGGTTCCTCTGCTAAGGAAGGTCTGGGGAGCAGGGGGAGTGAGAGCAGTTACACTCCTATTGACTTGATGCAGCTGAGATGCTGAGGGCCTGGCAGGGCCAAGAAGATGAATCCTAGAGACATTAAGTCCACGGAATCATCGGAGTTTCATAAATGACGAGATACAGGGCCTGCCAGATATTACATTCAGAAATATTCTTTTGAACTTTTCTTGTTATATTTTCCTTTTCCTCATTCCAAAAAGTACCTAAATCTTTTTCCTGACCTCAGAGCTTTGATTTGGATGGAGAGCACAATCAATTTTAAGGAACTATGATACCAGACTTCTGTAAAAATCTCAGTTGGTTGGAGTGTTGTCCCCTACACTGAAAGGTCAGGGGTTTGATTCCCAGTCAGGGAACATATCCAGGATTCAAGTTCCATCACCGGTCGGGAGTGTACAGGAAGCAATTGATCAATGTTTCTCTCTCTCTCTCTCTCTCTTTCTCTCTCTCTCTTTCCTTCTCTCTCTCTCCCTCTCCCCCCTTTTCTCCTCCCCCAACCCCCACCTCTTGCTCTCTCTCTCTAAAATCAACAAAAACATATCCTCACCAGGATTAAAGAAAAAACCTTGGTCATTTCAAAGGCGGGCTAGGTATTGCTGAACTAAGAAGACCATTCCTTCCGGGTTCATAGCTGAGGAGTTACAAAAGCACCCTCTCTCGGCCTTTCATGTCCTCAGAGAATCTCTGTTCCAACCAGGGCAGGTGGCAGGGAAGATTAGTCAGCAATAAATGGAGAACCCTGAATCCTGGGAAAGGACAATGAGCCAATGGACACAGGAAAGAGGGCAAAACCAGGGAAACCCAAAACCAGGGAAACTTCCAAGATCCCAATGCCCTTCCTTGAGACTCAGTTTCCTCGGGCTCAGAAGAGATAATGAGCTCACTCATTCAATGTGAACTGCCCCCTGCCCCTTCCCCCCATGCACCACTGTCCAGGCAGCATGACAGCCAGGACTGCCACTCACGGGGACATGCTGAGTTGAAGAGCAGGAGTCCACTGACTGTGGAGGTGACACTGCGCCACTGGAGGAGGCCGGAGAAAGCAGCAGAGGCTCTGCCTTAATATCTTTAACTGAAAAACACAGAGTATGAACGCCATAAAGTCAGCAACAAGGAAGGTAAAATCTATTCTTATTATAAAATTCAAACCCAGAGAAGGGAAGGTCACCAAAGTTTATTATCAAGTAAAAATCCGAGATGAGAAGCAGTCTACCTGGACTCAGACCCTGCCACCTCCCCACCCAGGAGGGAGTGTGCTCCCCTCCATCTGAAGCGAAGAGATCAGGGCTCCTTAAGCGGCAGTGCACGAGAACTCCTGTGCGTGTGAAGTCAGACGACCATGAGGTAGCATGTGTGAGGAACGCAAGCACCGAGAAAGGCCATGTGTAGGCACTCTAGGCAGTCCTCGTCTCCAAGTCACTCCAGATGAGGTCTCCGATGAGCGAGTGAAGAAACCTTAAGAGATTTCTAGCCCTGAGATGTCAAGCTACCCCAGCCTTCAGACCTTCCCACTGAGGCCTGTACACCAGGGAGCAGAGACAAGCTCTTCCTGGTGCACCTGTCCAACTCCTGACCCCCGGGTTTGAAAGCCTTGGTTTTAAGCCACTACATTTTAGGGTCATTTATTACATAATTGTGATCAGACACCGGCCTTGTGCAGCCCAGTGCTCTGAGGGAAGACAGGCATTGAGCAAGATACACAAATACACAACATGAAGTGCCAGAGAAGTGTGGACACCTGCTGCTGCTTATCTACTCTCTGTCCCCAGCTCCGAGTCCACCTCCTGTGGTCTGAGATGTGAATCACTCCTGCAGGCCCAGCTGGTTTCCGTTAGGGCTGTCAGTAGGGACCCTAGAAGGGTTCTGACTAGCAGAAGGGGAAAGGGATTTTCATCCTTGATTAGCTTCACCGAAGTGACAGCGTGCAGCAGGCCCCAGCTCCTGCCTGCACCCCTGAGCTCCCCTCCCCAGACAGGACATAGCCACATGCATGGGCCCTACACCAAGTACCTAAGTGCTGGTAACCCCAAGATTTTTCCTTTGATTCCCTAAGTCTGTCTGGTTCTCAGGTTAATCTCTTACAGAGATACTAGAGGCCTGGTGCACGAAATCTGTACATGGGTAGGCTCCCTAGGCCTAGCTGGCAATCAGGGTGGATTGAGGCCTTTCTTCCCCTGGCTGCCAGCCAGGGCCTTCCTTCATTCCGCTTCCCCTAGTGGTCAGTGCACATCACAGCAAGGGGTCAAACTCCTGGTCAGTCAAACTCCCGAGGGGATAATTCGCATAATAGTCTTTTACTATAAGTCAAAATCAATATTTCTGAAAGGAATTCTTTACTTGTGTGTGATTGAAACATAACTATGAAATTCTGATCTATGTTATGGCAAGAATTTTATGTATGCACAGCCATACCAGGAGTAGGATATACAGTCCTTGGAATTTTTTAACCCTCCAAGGTAGCCCAATAACCCCACCTCATTTTGACTATTACCAAACTACAAAATAAAATTAGTCCATTCAAAGTTTTTACCAATGAAATACATCATTACCTGTACAGAACTGGTTGTTGATGTCCCAAATGCCTGTCTCCCATGCCATCAAATCCAAATCAAAATCAAGGTTATCAAATCTGTTTTCCTGTAAGTTTCAAAAGATATTAGCAAAAGATATTAGAAGAATAATATATACATCTAGAAATCAAACTATAGCTGCAATTTGCCATAAGTAAATTGCTATCACCAAACTTAGTAAAAATAATTTTCTGTCAATCAGTTCACCTTGAACCCTCACCGTGGAGAGGCCAGAGAAACCAATGCAGTTACCAAAGCACAGCAGTAGCAGCTGGGGAAGATCCCCGGGCCTCATTCTTTTTAGTGGGGACAGACCATTACAATAGTCACAAAATATGTCCCTGTCATAAAAGAGATCCAGCAAAATAAGTTTTCCTGCTGCCATTCAGGAAAACGACCCAAAGCCAATGCCTACTACACCGTCCTATGCACAGTGAAAGAACACAGACATACGAAAGACTGGCGGGAATCACAGGGCTCTGGTTGAGCCTAAGTTACCAAATGAAGTGGTAATGCCAGAACCAAGGGCCCACATGAGGATAGGCCCCTTTCCTCTTTTTTGGACTGCCCTGTACTTTGCCAATTTCTAAATTTTTTAACCCTGAAGGTAGAACCTAGTTTTCTGGTCAGGGTCACAAACCTCTAAAAGTCTCTTTTCATTCAGATTATGATGTTTCCTTACAGATGAGCACACTCGGGCCATCTGGAACCCCACCCAGACCATATATAGGAATTTCAGAACCCTCCTGTGAGCTGGAAGCCAAGGTAGTGCCACTGCTATTTACAGTGTCTGGGGCAGAGGCAAGAACAGAGTGAACTTAATACACAAACAGTGCGATCAAGTCAAAAGGTAGTCAATAGTAACAATAAAAACAGCAATTAAAGAGAAAATAAGTCTCAAGCAAAAAGTAAAGATTAATCTAGTAGTTATTAACAATCATTTGTTTATTGATTGATTGACTTCAGAGAGGAAGGGACAGAAGCACCAATGATGAGAAAGAATCACTGACTGCCTGCTTCCTCCACAACCTGGGCTAGAAATCAAACCCAAGACCCTTCAGTCCACAGGCCAACACTCTATCCACTGAACCAAAAAGCTAGGGCATTAATGATCCTATCTAATAAAAGAGTAAAATCAAATTAGCCATCACTCCACTACACCCACAAGCCATGCCCACCAGCCAATCAGGAGCAAATATGCAAATTAATCCAACCAAGATTGCTTCGGCCACAGAGCGAGCAGGAGGCTTGGGTTTCCTGGGCAATGAAGGAAGCCAAGCTTTCTGCATACCCTGGCAGGCCCCAAGCCTCCACTCAAGGCTACAAAGTTTCAATTATAGAAGATAAATAAATCCCAACAAAAATGGCAGCAGCCACTGCGAGAAGGCACAGCCTGGGCTGAGGGACCCCTCCTCACTCCCCCCCAACCCCCCGATGCAGTGTAGGAATCTCATGCACCAGCCCTCTAGTTTGGTAATAATTTCTAGGATAACATTTCAAAATACTTCCCATATGGTTTATTTTTACTGCTCTTATCACACTGTCTATCACTGAGTAAATTCTGTTCAAGTTCACATGAGAAGAAAACATGACTTAGGTCATGAAAGAACCACTTTTTAAATCAACCTCCTCTGCTGTTTTCTTATTTGAATCCACACATCACAAATTAGGCAGCCCTGTATGTTTAGCACCAAAGCTCCCGCATGTCCCGAGCCTGCCACTCAAGCACCAGGCTACCAGACAGACAGACAGACACTTTCACAGCATCGGGACAGTATCTGGTTGGAACCCTCACAGCACGTTTTATGTAAAGGGTTATTACTGGCACGTATGTTCTCTGGCTCTTTGATGACTTATCCTATGAAACTCTACTACCGTGTGACAAGAAGATGGCACACCCCGACCGGCGTGGCTCAGTGGCTGAGCATCGAGACACAATTTACAGCAAGAAAGGGCCCGCAGAAGCCATCACACCGATCCTCCATGTAACACTCAGAAAAGCAAAGGAACTGAAGGACTTGTGTGAAATAAGAGTGTGAATTATAGTCAGGACCATATTTCTCTGGATCTTTCCAATTTAGGACACTGTTTCTTGTTCGTTTTAGAAGGCAGAGGTTGTAAAGGAATATCAGTTTCACAGGCAACCGGCCAACATTAAGTTAATTTAATCAAAAGACCACATTCTAAGTGTCTCACAAAAGTCATATAAACATTAAAATCCCATGCACTGATTACAAAATATATCAAGTGTTTTCACTCTCTTCTTCATAATAAAACAACCACTAAACCATCTATAAATATAAAAATCCAGCAACCGTTACAGCAAAACGACCAATGGCTATGACACGCACTGCGGCAGCCAACCAGCCTGATCCGGGTGGGGCCAGCCAGCCAACCACTTTGGAAGGCAGAAATTTGGAGTCCAGGGACCTTGGAGATGCTCAGTCTCGGGCAGCTGCGTGAGCAAAGCTCTCCTTTGGTGGAAGTGGACCCGGGATCAGGGCGCTGGAGTCGGGGAGGTGGTCAGGAGGCTTTCCTGGTGGCCTCCGCAGGCCACGCACACCACCTGAGCGTCTGGTCCTGGTTGGAGCAGCGGCAGGAATAAGGGCCTCGGGGCACAAGGCACAGTGACACACAGGAGCCAGGAGGTGCGAGGCCCAGTGTGGGCTCCTACCTGCCCACTGGACCCAGCAGCACCAGCAGGTGGGCCATGGTGTGCAGACAGGCGCTGGGCCACAGCTGGGAGGGGAAGCCAGCCAGGAGGGCAAGGCCCCATGCCAGACAGAGCCCTGAGCAGCATGGGCGGGGCCGCAGCTGGAAAATGTGGCGAGGTGAGCAGGACTGCACGCCTGCACCTTTTTGGCCTTGGCCTTGGCATTCTGTGGGCAACCAGTGTACTGCCTACCAGCATGCTGGAGGTCAGCCCCGCTTCGAGAGAGAGGACATGGCAGAAAGTGGCAAGGCCAAGGGAGGGATGGGAAACGTGGCCATCTTTAGGAAACACAGCTGCCACAGTCTTCAGTAACTATGAACTGATAATCTTTGGTCTCGTTCCACAGAAGAGGAAGCTGAGACTCAAAAAGGGAGCCTTCCACAACACCTCACCCCTTCTCAGCCCTGACCTGTGCAGCACTGCTTTCACTGAAAGTACAGGATCCAAAATGCTTTTAGATCTTTGCTCTGTTAGGCAGGAGAGAATTTAGCACAGGAAAGCGGTGCTTGGGAAATCATCGGAAAGCTGGAGGAGTGGGTAATAGGCTGGGCTCCCAGGAAAGACTCCCTGTCCAGCGGGAGGAGCTGCCCCTCAGCCACACCTGAACTCTAGGACACTCTGGCACAGCTGTGACCCGGGATCAGGAAACTGCTGTCCCCGCAAGTGCCCTCCAGCTCCCACAAAACAGGTCACTGGGCACTGCCTCTGCCACAGCTGCCTGTGCACAGCCTGGATTCCGCTGCAGAAAACCTCCACATGACACCAGCAGCAAAAAGCCCAAACTGCGGGAAGATGCCTCTGCCCCACTTCTGCTGTCAAAATATTGTGCAAGCACATCCAATTGGCAGAAACAAACTCATATCCAGACAACTAGCTGCAAAGGAGTCTGGGAGTGAGATCTTGCCAATGTACCTCATGTGCCTGATATTGATAAAAATGGGGCCTGGTTGGTGAGGCTCGGTGGTTGAGCATCCATCTATGAACCAGGAGGTCACGATATGATTCCCGGTCAGGTTTTGGGCTCAGTCCTCACTGGGGGGCGTGCAGGAGGCAGCTGATCAACGATTCTTTCTCATCATTGATGTTTCTATCTATCTCTCCTTCTCCCTTCCTCTAAAATCAGTAAATATTTTTTAAATGGGGTCATGCTGTATATATGTGTTATAATGAGTTTTTCACTTTATAGTTCCCTAATGTCTTTCCTGTTAAAACCATACTTAGAGAACATTATTTATTTGCCATTCTTTTTAATTGATCTCAGAGAGATGGGAGAGAGAGAGAAACATTGTTCCGTTGTTTCCTGCACTCATTGGACTGGGTATTGAATCTGCAACCTGGGCATGTGCCCTGACTGGCAATCGATCCACCACTTTCTGGTGTATGGGACGATGCTATGCTGGTACCCTGACCCAAATTCCAGCCTCCAGAACTGTGAGAAAAATACATTTCTGTTGTGTAAGCCACACAAATTTATGATAATTGTTATGGCCGTCTGAGCTGACTAATCCTGTATATTAAAAAACACAGCAACTAAATGGCAGAATAATCGGAACAATTGTAACAACCACGGTCCCTCGCCCCGGGCGGTCCCTCCCCTAATTGGCCCCAGCAGGGTGGGCCAGCTGGACCCCACCAGTGCACAAATTCATGCATAGGGCCTCTAGTTCTTTGAGAAATGTTTGAGAAACCCACTGAGAAAGCAATACATATTTTTATACTCAGGTTAACAAAGGCTTAAAAAATAAGTGATAAATATGCAATCCGCCGAAACCGGTTTGGCTCAATGGATAGAGCGTCGGCTTAGGGACTGAAAGGTCCCGGGTTCGATTCCGGTCAAGGGCATGTACCTTGGTTGCGGGCATATCCCCAGTAGGGGGTATGCAAGAGGCAGCTGATCGATGACTCTCTCTCATCGATGTTTCTAACTCTCTATCTCTCTCCCTTCCTCTCTGTACAAAATCAATAAAATGTATTTTTTTAAAAAAATATGCAATCCAATTGATGTGTACATAAAATCACTGTTCACGCGAATTATTTCCCAACTGAAACAGCACCACATCCATTAAAGAATAAGACAAATAAAAGTTCTCTCGGCCAGCGGGCTGTGTGCTAACACAAATGTTCAAATCCAGAAAAAAAAACCTAAGGTATTTTTGAGGATTCAAAGTTCTACAATAGCTCTTACACAGACTCCCACCTACTCAAAGGCAAAAAGTAAGGAGACAGCCAGATGTCTGAGCATTCTCCACTACAGATACATAACCTTAAAAAAGCAAGTTCTGTTGACTGGTCTGTG